>NC_056734.1:734542980-734659908 GCF_019279795.1 Protopterus annectens | reverse complement strand
CATTAACAGGGACATTGGCAACCTCCAAACACTCGACCCCACTCAGTTTGGCTTTTTCAAGGGGAGGTCATGCCTGTTAAATCTGGGTGACTTCTTTGAGACAGTCTCCAAAGCCGTGGATGAGGAGAAGACGGTGCACACCACCTACTTTGACCTGGCCAAAACCTTCGACAATTTCCCCACTCGGGCCTAGTAGATAAACTCTCTTAACTAGGCATCATTCCTTATGTTGCCAGATGGGTAACAAACTGGCTCACTGATAGTACCCACCTAATCAAAAATAGGGGAAGCCACCTCAAGCAGTAGACCCGTAATGAGCGGTGTACCTCAGGGTTCAGTCTTGGGGCCTTTGTTATTCGGTATATACTTCTCTGAGGTGCAGGCTAAAACCAATGGGCTATGGCTGACCAAGTTTTCAGAGGACTGCAAGCTGGCCACAGTCATCAATTCCCCAAGTGATGTGGACGTCCTCCAAGAGGGTCTTACCCAAACAAATAACTGGTGCCAGAAACATGGCCTCAAGCTGAATGCCAGAAAATGCATCATCATCCCCTTTGGGGAGAGTGATGTCTCCACATATTATCACATTAATAACAATGTCCTAACTACACAATCAGTAATGAGGGATTTGGGCACCCAGGTTGATAGCAACCTGACTTTTGAGCAACCTGACTTTTGACCACCATGTTGCTTCCGTTGTACGAAAAGCTTTCTACATGGCCCACCTCAAAAGTAAGGGTATCTCATCTAGGGACAAACAGGTCATAAGATCTATGTATTCTTCCCTTATAAGGCCAATTATTGAGTACAATGTCCCCTTCAGCATGTACCTCGCAAAGCACATGCAGCAGCTGGAGAGACCACAGAGGTTCATGACCAGAAGAATCCAGACCCTCAAACACCTACCCTACACAGATAGGCTAAAAGCCCTGTCCCTCTACTCAGTTTCATACAGACTCCTCAGAGGTGACCTCTGTCTGGCATACAAAGCAATCTCAGATTCCGCCTTGATGGGACCGCTGCATATCCGCAAGTCATGCTCCACTCGAGCAACCCGTATGTGCGACTTCAACCTGGTCTGTGATATCAATAGGACTTGTTGGCAGGACAGATTTGTGTTTCAGAGACTCCTCTGTGGAATTGACTCCCTCTCCACATCAAGCAGAGTACCTCATTATCCCTTTTGAGTGCAACCTGGATAACTGGATGGGAAACAGAAAATACACACCTGGGATTCCACCTGTCTCTCTGCTGGACAAGGGTGCTGGGTGCTGACTTGTCTAAACTCTTGGTTAGGCTTATAAGAGCCTCAGAGCCAATACCCTAGTAACCTGCTATGATCCTATTGCCATCAGGAGTCCTATGATTTAATGATATCAGGCTGTGGTAATGGGCTACTGAGAAGCTCTGGGTATGGCCAAATAAGGTATTTTGTTGTTTTAAAATAAACAGAAAATTCAGCATTGTAAACTCACTGCAGCTGTTCACACCAGCTACAATGACTTCCTACTATTGTTCATATATTGTTGGTATACGTTTAGACTTAGTGGCATGCCTGTATTTTGGCATGCAGTATAGTGCTAAAGAAATGTTATTCTTAGAATCAGACATTTGGCCACAGGACACTTCTAAGCATACACAAATTTCAGTGAGTAGCAAAACCTACATTATGTACCTTACAGTGTTTAAAATTATGAGCAACCATTTTCCATTGCACTTAGCCACAAATGCCATTTGCAGTGTTACTCATTTGTTTATTAATTTGGCCTTTGATCTGAGGACACCAAATTTAAGCCAGCCAAATAAAATAAATATATACATTTGGTTCCTGAAATAAATGGACAGTAGTTTCTCCTGAATGAGTATGCAAGTACCATGTGGCATACCTCAGGAATCTTTTTGCTTAAACATAAAAACATTGGAACACAGAAACTGCGTACTTGAGCTTTCTGTCTAACTAGAGTCTTTCATACATAGTTACTACATTACTGATGTTAAATGTAGTACTGTTATAGCCCTTTCTGTGTATAAGTGGATATCAGAGACACTAGAAAAATGCTAGTGTTGGAAAAATGTGTACATCGGGGATGCTTATTATGATAACTACTATATGGTTTACCTGCCTGATACGCAAGAGCTGAGTTGGTATTCATCTAGCAGGGAAAAAAGCAGCTTAAATCAACCACTCTGTTTAAAGAAAAATAAATCATAGTGAAAAGAGATGTGCAAAAAGATTAGTTAACTCCATTAGAAAAAATAGCTAGTTATAATTATATTTTTATGGGGTTGGTGCAATGGTTAACATGTTAACCTTACAGTCACAAAGAACAGGGTTTGAGTCTCACATTTCATTTAGCTTAAAACCTGTTCCTTTTAGCCTGTATATAAGCCTCTTGTTTGTACAGGTTTGAACTTAATTGCTCAGAGCTGCTCATCATTTGGTGACTACACCAGAGAGTTCCTGTGAATCTGCTTACAACTAATGCAACCCTCTGCTAAAAAGATGAACATAAGTATTATTTTGCACTTTTATTAATAACTGTGATTGAATTTTATTAGTTTCCTGTGATATTTGCTGCACTTTAAATAAATGAAATCTGTATTGTTCTACTGTTGCTTTAATTACTCAGGGGTGGCTCGTGCTATAGGACTGCAGGACTGCAGCCCCTCCACCTGTCAAAATAAATTGTACCGCTGTAGAAAATAAAAAAAAATTTCACAAGTCCCGGAATGGATCACACATGCATGCTTAGTTCCTACACTCCAGACTGCTCTGTTAGGCAGTCCAGATGGAGAAGGAAAGGAACTCTGCCCTGCCAGCCCAGAAGTATGTGTGGTGACAACTGCACAGACCAGAACAATACCGGACTGCATTGTCCAGAGGCTGGAGACTCCAGCCTACTCATGTCAAAACCCAGAACAGCCTGTGCAGGCTTCTACAGAGGATGTAGCTGCCATGGAGGATCAGGCTACTTGCAGTGACAGATTCAGGCTGCTACAGAGTACTTAATAGCTGCCATGGAGGTTCAGATCTGCTAGAGGGAGGTAGTGTGTGTGTGTGTGTGTGTGTGTGTGTGTGTGTGTGTGTGTGTGTGTGTGTGCGTGTGCGTGTGCATGTGTGTGTGTGTGTGTGTGTGTGTGTGTGAGAGAAATGTCCCAGTTGCTACATCGTGGTGGGTAGAGAAAAAGGCTTGAAACTTGTACCTTGGGTACCAAGTGGCAAGAGCCTGAATTCCCTACCCACCACCATTTGTAAAACATTTGCACATTTTTGCCTCATATTTGTTCTGTTCTGTTCCTCATAAAATCTGTGGTTTCTGTATTTTTGTTACTTAACACAACCAGTGGTGCAGTGGTAGCATTGTTGCCTGACAGCTGCAGGTTGTCTGGTTTGATTCTTGGCTGGGGTGCCTTCTGTGTAGAGTGTGCATGTTCTGCATGGGTTTGCTCTGGTGTCCTCAATTGATATTTGTCCCTATTTTCTGGACTGTATTCCCCCATTATTGGCTTCGTCCAGGTTTTTTGTGCCAAGGTTGAGAGCTATGGTGATAACTGAACTCACTGAATATGTTTGGGGGCTGCATTCCCCCATTATTGGCTTTGTTCAGGTGTTTTGTGCTAAGATGTTGACAGCTATGGTGAGAACTGAATTCACTTAATCGTAGCCATTTAAGTTTCAGTCTTCCTTTCTTTCATAAAACAGATGATGTGGCATAGTGGTATGTTGCTCTGACTGTTTTGCAGAAGGTCCTGGGTTCAATACTTGGCAGTGAAATGTATGGTAGTAACACAGCATTTTATTCCAACAACTTTCCAGTATTATATAAGCAATGTTTAAAATGTGTCTCCCTGTTTTTTGGTCTTTTGTCCCCCTCCCAAATTTTGGATTTTTCCAGATTTCTTGTGCTGCAAAGTTCAGAGATGCAGCCAAATGTCAAGTAGATTTTACAAGAAGCTGAGAGCTGCAGGGGAACAAAAGTTTAGTGCTGCTTATGCCGAGTCAGATTGCATTGTTAATAGCACAATAGGTAGTCTACTTGCTTTTAATGCAGAAGGCTGTGGGTTCTACTCCCACAGTAGGTAGATGCATTGCTGATACTGTACTGTATTGTAAAGGGGGTGGATGCTGAAGTCCTTTTTGGTGAAGATAACTAGTAACTATGAACCTGTTATCAGTTTGCCATCCATTCCCTATTGCAATATTACTAGCTTATTATTGTTTTAATGCAACTTAGGCAATTTATTCCTCAAGGGCAACAGGCATTTTATTTGTAGATGAAACAATGAAATATAAAGTTGGTTGCTAGCAGCAACCTCTTCATTAGTTACAGATTTCTTTAATGTGGAATTATTTAGATGACTTTTACTTCTTCAGAGATTGTGCATATTTATTGATACTGGTGGACTGTAGAAGTTTAAGTAGACTTTTTTGATAGAAATGTTCTGAATTGGGCAGTTTTATCGTTATTGGTGCATGCATTTTGTTTCATTGTTTACTGGAAAAATGTTCTGAATTGGCAATTTTGTCATTATTGGTGCATGCATTTTGTTTCATTGTTTACTGGAAAAATGTTCAAAACAAATTTAAAGTGCACTCAACAACTGTGCTATATTGTACAAGGAATTTAATTTAATACAATCGGGAAGGTGTATCAAAGACCACGTGTATGTTTCATGTGCAAGGGGCCTATGATTTGAAAACAGCCCAGAGTTAATCTTTATCTGCCACTGGCAAAATGTATTTTCTTTGAATGTGGGTTTCAATGCTGTTTCAATGAATATGAGTTTCAAGGGCAGAGAAGTTTTAATGCTAAGTCAATTTTCACTGTGAGATTGCATTGCTTTATTTATCAGATGTCTTAGTGTTTGTGCTGTAGAATGCAAAATAAAACTTTCAAATGAAGTCCAAATCATCGTAAAAGTAAAGCAGTTTGCACATTAGTGTTTATGGTAAATGGGGTGAAATAGCCAAGTAATGACTCATTGGAATGGCTGCAGGGGGGAGGCTCCATTCGACCATGATTTTGTGAGGGGGAAGGGCAGGAAACTCAATGACAGCCCCGGCTGAACTATACCTCTCAACTGTCCAGATTTTCACAGAATGAGTAGATTTTTGCTTCTTATTTTTGGTTTGTTCCTCATAAAATGTGTGGTTTTCTGGCAAATAATTTAAGAATTGCATCTCTTGTTCAGATTTCCTGCATTAATAGGTTGAAAGGTTATGTGCAAATAAATTGCTTTATAGAATTAGGCATATCCAACCTCTCAACTGTCCCCGATTTTGTCTCAAAATGTTGCTCTTCCCCTAATAATCACGCTGCAAAATGGCAATTTTGCAAGAAAACATGGAGGGCTTACAATTAAGAAATAACTCTAATAATGAGAGTTACAGATTACTTTTATTTCAGAAATGCATGCAGATTCTTTTATTTTGTCAGCTGCTCAAGTTAGCAGTACTAATATTAAAAAAGTGTCCCTTCTTTGACAGGTTCCCAGCTGTATTGTGTGGCTATTATATATTTTTGCATCAAATTTCTGGTCCATTTTTCATAATATATATATATATATATATATATATATATATATATATATATATATATATATATATATATATATTTTGGCACATTAGTGTCAAATCATTAAAGAATGAAGTTAGAAAATAATGTCAGACATTTGAATTTCAGATTCCATACCTTTCAAAAAATCATACTAATGCAAGACCTACTATTCTATTATCTTTCTAAGTTTATAAGAGCAGTATTTAAAAATTGTCCTTATTTTTGGGCCTTTGTCCCACTTCTATATATGGCTCTGTCCATATTTCTTGTTCTGAGGTTGAGAGGTATGACAAATGTGTCAGGGCCATCACAGTCAGCCAGAGACATTTCAAATTGTGACATACTTGTTGCACCCCACTCCCCCATGTAGTGACTCTAGATGTGTCCAAGCAAAGCAAGGAACAGTTATGCAGTGTAACTGTGCAGAGTATCCCCATCCAAGGTAGACATAAGTGCTACTTTTATTCTGTCCTTGATTTTGCAGAATGTTCTGGTTTCTGTCATATTTTTGTACTGTTGATTTATGCTTATTATTACTCAGAAAGTGCCTGTTGCTCTGTGTTTAAGTAGCAATGCTTTAATGACCATCAGGTGAGCTTGTTTGAGATTGTAAGATGCAAGTAAGCTTTAATAAGCATACTGTTAAAGAATTGCCAGCATTGAAAGCCTTTCTGTTGTTGCCATGCAGAAAATACTTGCATAACTGGATAGTATATAAGCCTTGGGTATTGAAATGCATATGACAGTATTTGTAATAAAGGCCAGGATTACATTATTTTAAAAAGCTCATTATATTTGTTGGAGACTTGCAGTCATCTTTTTGCAGGCTTTTTCTGTAAACCAAACAGAATGCCAGTCTATCATGTGTGGTCCATTACCTGTACAGTAATCCTTTAAGCAATGTATCTTGAGCTTGTTTCTTGTTTGCTTTTCATTTTTTACTTTGATCATGTTTTCCCCATGAAACAAGTAGATAGTTTTCAGGCAGCAGGTCTTTTTTGGATAAAAATCATTTTTACAAGTGGGGGTATCACAGAGATTGCTACTTTCAGCATGTTACTTGGTACTTTAATAAAGCTGAATATAAACTATAATTAGAACTGCAGTGCAAGGAGACGTGGTTTGAGTTGAGTGCTGCTTGTTTTTCTTATACTTGATTTTGGCTGGCATTCCAGTAATGTATTTAAAAAGTAATTTATTTTTTCATGCCTCACAACCTTTTTGCTTCCATCTAGATATTAAGTAAGCTGTCATGCAGCCAATGCATTGAAATATTTTTTTCTTTTGTCTTGATTGGACTCTCATAATGACAGTTTGGCACCCAGGGCAGAGTATTTAATTAAAGTTACAGTTTTTGTGGTTTTGAGCATAGCTCCTCCCCTTTCTAGTTGGCTGCACCCCTTCCCCTTGACCCCACTCATTCACCTGCCTCCTGCAGCCCCCTTTTGATTTGAAGTCGCCAACCGCCACTGTAATTACTTATTACATTGTGTCAAGTAGTTAGGGCTGTTGTATCTAGATTGCATGGACTTCTTACACTTAGGCTCCAAACCAGCTATTTTACATAAAGAAGGTTTTTTCTGCACTCTTGTGGCAGAAGTGTGTTGACCAAAACCTATCTGAGTTGGGGACTGCTAGTGGAAGGCTTATTGTTTGCTTTTCTGATTGGTAGTCAGCTTAAAACCTGTTCCTGTTTGCCTGTATATAAGCCTCTCATTTGTGCAAAACTGCTCTCCATGCAGCTGCAGTTAGCAGTGCCTTGTATAGATGCAACTGCATTGAAGATAAAATTTCCCTAGAATAACTATCACTGAAACCATACCCGGCCTCCTGCTGCTCTAGGAGCAACTAATTTGTGCACTCAGCAGCCTTGCTCTATTGGTTAGCCTTAGCTTACATAGCATATAGTTCCCAATCATATCTCTGTGCTTCCAGCACAATCTAATCTAATTAACCCATTTCTTTCCCTGATAAAACCCACAGTAAGAACCTGATTTCATGGATGGGCAATTTTCTCCCATCTCTGTAGCCTGCCTGATGGACATGGGCATCCTATGACAATGTAGCAATTGTCTCATGTATACTGACAGCCACTCAGTCCTGAAGTAAACAAATGCTATATGTGAGAGATGTAGTTATACTATGAAAATGGAGGCAAGACTCTCACATACAAACTAAATGCAAACAGGTTGTCAGCACACACACATCACTTCCCACACTAAATAAGGATTGGATACATAAACCCACATATGCAGAGGTACTCACTAGTAACTTAACAAGAACTCAGAGGCCTCCCAAATGCAGCCTTTAGACACCCCCCCACACACACTCACACACATATATATATATATATATATATATATATATATATATATATACACAAAACAAAGGAAATAACAACCACAACACATAATACACACACCAGTGTCTCAGCAAACAAGCCCATAAAATGAACCACCACCAAACTTTACATACTGGTCATAGGATATTCCATAGTGAGACACATGGATGTCTCTCTCAGCAGGATAAGGAGAAGGTTACGGTTAGTTGACACTTGTCAGGTGCCAAAATCTATCAGATCATACAAGCACTTAAGTCACTCAACCTGAAGAACCAGTATGACTCTGTCATAGTCCACATGGGTGTGAATGACCTGAGACATACCTCCCTGAGCTATATGAAGACAGATATGATTGAGCTCACAGATTATGTGTCACAGGCAGGTATGAGCTTAGCCTTCAGCAACATTTTACCTTCATCAAGGATGATGACACAGTCAATCAAAAATGACTGACTTTAACAATTGGCGTAACTGTTGGTGTCAGTCCAAGGGGATCAATTATTTGTCAGCCTGGCGGGATGTGAGTGACAGGCTGCTCTGTTTTGCCAGAGATGGTGTATACCTGTCTCCTCTTGGATTTTAGATACAGGCAAAGGCTTTAGGCACTCCTCCAGTGCCTTTTTTAGGCAGGGTCAAAGTAACTAACCTGCCAACATAAAATCTTCTCTTGATAAGCTCAAGGTGCTGCTGAATGTTAGGAATCTAAACAAGAACCTGACTTCCCTAGACGACTCACCTTGGAAAATGCTGACATCTGTGTAGCCATCTCCATAAAGGATACATTCACCCCAAGACTGCTCAGACAATATGACTCTCTCCAGCTACTCCATGTCCAACAAACCATATGCAAAATCCCTTACCACATTATCTCTAGGTATAGGTCCCCCACCATGTACCAGGAAGAACATACCAGATACTTGGACTTACTGGAGTCACTCACCATTTAGACCAGTACATTACTCATGGGTACTTTTTAACTATCCTGTGATTGACTGGGGACAATACACAACCATTAACACGCAGGCTGAGAGATTCTTGGACTTTGTCAATGCAACTGCTCTGGAACAACTAGTCAGCACACCCACTAGGGGTTCAAATATCCTAGACATAGTACTCACTAACATGGGGGAGCATTGCACCCTGCTTTTTAATTTCCTCTTTGGTAAGATCGGAACACAAAATGGTCTCCTTTGAAATGAATATAAGGCCAGATGGTATCAAGCTCAAAAACACTAAAGAATTTCTCCAAGATGAATTATATCCTATTAAATTATAACATAAGAAATTTCAAAACTCCCCAGTAGCTAGGAAACACAGAATCCTATGCAGAGGTGTATACCAATGTCCTGTAGAGCCACTTAAACAATTGTATAGAACTTGAAGTACTGGAATGGATTAACCCAGGTCTTATAGGTTCATAGGTTCATACTAGGCTATCTGCCCTAGGGCATTTATAAGCCTAGCCAGAATGTGTTTGGCTTTCGCCACCCATTTTAAATTAATTTTGCTATGCCCTTTTTTGAGGTTAGTATACTGTGCCTCTGTCTAACAGTGACACAGAATTGATACCCAGGGTAAACCTACGATCTCCCATCCACTCATCAAGATTCCTCTTGAAGAGAGTCAGTGAGGGACTCTGCCTAACCTGGACTTGGATTTTATTCCAGAGTGAAGGGAGCCTCTGGGTTATGAATCTGTCCCTTCAACATGTCCTATTTATTTCGGTGCTGAGGTTCAAGTCTCTCGAGCATGTAGCTCGATGGGATTTGGATTTTCTGAGGTGCAGCATGTCCATTAATTCCGGGTTGGACATGGCTTTATACGTCAGGCACTGATCGCCTCTGAACAGGCGGTATGCCAATGAGTAGAGCTGGAGTTTCTTTAACTGGGCAGCATATGACATCTGTTTGAGCCCTTTGATCCTCTTGGTGAGGTACTTTTGGGGTCTTTCCAGTTGCTGCAGGTGTCTGGTAAGGTACATCCCAAAAGGGGCATTGTACTCAATTATGGGCCTGATGAGGGATGAGTAAAGAGGCACGATGACCTCCCCTGATCTAGATGTGAATCCCTTCATGATTAGGTGGGCTATATAAAATGTTTTTCTAACTACTTTGGCCACGTGGTTGTCAAATGAGAGATTGCTATCAACTTGGGTCTCCAGGTCCCTAATTACTTCTTCTGTACTTAATGGATTACCACCTATGTGGTAATTTGTGGGCACTTTGTTTTTGCCAAAGGGGATGACTATACACATTTTGGCGTTTAGCTTGAGGCCATGGCACTGGCACCAGTTGTCTGTTTCTATGAGGCCCTTTTGGAGGATGCTTGCGTCGGCTGGAGAGTCGATTATGGCGCCCAGTTTGCAGTCATCTGCGAACTTGGTCAGCCACAGTCCTTCTGTGTTGGCCTGTACCTCCGAGAAATGTATACCGAACAAGAGAGGTCCCAGGACTGAGCCTTGTGGGATGCCACTTGTAACTGGTTTGGAGTCTGACATGGCTCCAGCAATTCTAACCATGTGGGTTCTGTCCTTGAGCCAGTTTGCAACCCATCTAGTGACATACGGGTTTATATTTAAGCTGGTGAGCTTATCTATAATGCCTGAGTGGGGTATTGTATCAAAGGCTTTTGCGAGGTCCAGGTAGGCTGTGTGGACCACCTTCCCCCTCGCTAATGGCCTTGGTGACTGTTTCAAAGAAATCAACCAGGTTTAAGAGGCAGGATCTGCCCTTAAAGCCAAATTGGGTAGGATCCAGTGTCTGTAGGTCCCCAATATCTTTATTTATGAGGTCCATGATGATCCTTTCCATAGCTTTGCAGACCAAGCTAGTCAGGCTTATGGGGCGATAGTTTCCAGGATCCGTTGAGGCACCACCTTTGTGGAGAGGGACCACAGTTGATGTACGCCACTCTTTGGGTACATATCCTGTAGTAAGGCTGAGATTAAACAGTAGTTTTATGTTTGGGTTTAGCTCTTCTTGGAGTTCATGTAGGACGCAGCCCGGGTCACCGTCTGGTCCCATTGATGCTGTGTTTTTGCTTTGGAGAGGCGGCTCTTACCTGAGCATCTGAGATGTCAGGGGCAGCACTCTGCTGGGATAGATATTTGCCCTTTTGGTGGGGAGGGGAGTTTGCGCTGAACCTGTCAGCTAGGATGTTGGCAATGTCTGTGGGTTCGGTGTATTTTTTGTCATTTTGGACTAATTCTGAGCATATCTGGGAATTACCACCCAGGTTTCTAACATAACTAAAGAAAGCCTTGTGATTATCCTTAGTGTCCTGTGCAATTTTTCTCTCGAAGCTGGCCTTAGACGATTTTATGAGTGCCCGTAGTTTTTTGCTAATACTGATCAGAGATGTCTTCCCTTTTTGGAATTTTGCTGTATCATTTTGTAGCGTCCTCTTTCTATTGTATAGTTTGTTTATGGCTGGGGTCCACCAGACAGGACGTCTGCCTTTGGAGGATTGGGTCTTGGTTTTAGTTGGGATTGCATGATCCATGCATTCCTGAAGGTGTTCATAGAATGCGTTAATAAAGGATTCTGCGGTCTGGGCCGTATTTTCCACAGGCCCGGGGGCTTTGAAGGATTCCACCTCGGTTTTGAGGAGTGTGAAATTTGCTTTATAGAAGTTTTTCACTGTGGTTTTCTGGGCAGGGGGTGATGTCGGGATGTGAATATCCAGTGAGATTAGTTTATGGTCTGATCTTACCAGTGAGGGATACACTTCTGGTCTGGAGCATAGAGTCCCCATGTTGGTGATGATCAGGTCCAGTATGTTTTCCCCTCTTGTGGGAGTGGTAACAAGTTGTTCCATAGCATTTGAGTTTATAAATTCTAGGAACCTTTGGGCTAGGGTGTTGGAGCTAGAGTAATGCTCCCAGTCTATGTTTGGGTAGTTGAAGTCGCCCAATATAATGGTGTTCGGAGAGACCTTCATATTTTCCAGTGTTCTCAGGAAGGCTGAGTGGGGTTCCTGGGTTAGGGAAGGTGGTCTGTAGCAGGCTATAAACTGGAAGGCAGTTTTACCCACTGTTAGTTGCACATGGATAGTCTCTGATGCTTCGTGCTGTGCCACCAACCTGGAGGTGTGGGTAACGTTGATGAATATTGATACTCCCCCTCCTTTTGTGGGTTGGTCCAAGTTTTGGGCCCGAAAAGCATGGTATGAGGTATAACCTGGTAGTGCTGGGGTGCTCTCGGGAGCCTTGAACCAGGTTTCTGTTACTGCACAGATATCGATGTTCTCCATGCTAAGGAGAGTTTCGAGTGCGTGCATCTTGAGGTTTAGACTTCTGGCGTTGAGTAGCATTACTCTTAGTTTCTTATCCCTTGTGATACCTATGGAGGTTGGTTTGTCTTTTGAGCCTTGCCTAAAAAAGGCACTATGGGGGTAGCAAGAGCCTTTGCCAATATCTGAAAGCCCAGGGGTGACAGGTGCAAGCCTTCCCTAGCGAAGCATCATGGCATGTCAAGCATGTCATCCCAGGCTGACAGGCATTGGATCCCCTTTGAATGACACCAATACTTAAGCCAATTGTTGAAATTGATCATCTTGTCTTCATATTGTGGCATCATTCTTGGTGAGGGTAAGATGCTACTCAAGGTCAGGGTCATACCGGCCTGGGCCACATGCTCAGAGAGCTCCTCTATGTCTCTCTTCATGTAGTCCAGGGAGGTACGTCTCAAGTCATTCACACCAGCATGGACAATGACTGAGTCATATTTGTACTTGCCTTGGAGTGACCTGAGTGCTTGTGTTATGTGTTGGATCCTAGCACCCGACAGGCAGCTCACCGTGACCTTCTCCTTGTTCAGCCTGATGAGCGGGACGTCAGTGTGCCTGACGATAGAGTCACCTATTACAAGTGTATCAGGCGTGTTGTTTAGCCTTAAGGGCTGTGACTGTTTGGCACACTGGCTTTGTGAGCTATGTGTTGCACGTGTTTTGTTTTGGGGTAGCAGTTGCTTGGGTGTCTGCTTTGGATGTCTCTGCTGCTTAGGCAGATTTTTATTTAGAGCCTCTGAGTATGTTTTTGTGTGTTTATGTGTTTGGTTTGCTTTCGTGGTAGGTCTATGTGAGACTGGAATTGTACTGAGTGTGGTTTCCTTCTCCTCCTGACTGGTTATGCCAGTACTGAGTTGAGAGAGCTTAGCCTCCAGTTTGGCTATATGGATGCATCTCTCACATGTGTTGGAATTTGTTGGGAGGAGGAGAGGGTTGTCTGTGTACATGAGGCAGTTGTAACATTGCCTCAAGATTCCCAGATTCACCAGCTGGACCGGAGAGAAGATTAACAACTGACCATTGGACATGCTAGAATAGTATTGGGAATACCTTTATAATTGAAAAAAAAAGGGCCAATGGGGAACAAGGTACTCAAGAGGACTTTGTGAGAGTGTAGTGCTTTTAATTTTTTAGTGCTGACTTATATAATTGCTTTAGTGAGCAAGTGCCTTTAGTGAGCAAGTGCCAGGTAACTTAAATGCAAAAATGACAGACAGTAACTTTCTTTTAAGTGAAACAAGGAAATGAGTACAGTAAGCAATGCAGATATCACTAGGGATCCACAGAAGCGCTGAAAAGCCACGTTTTAGGTGGTATTAGCGTTTCAGGGAAATAACAAGCAAACAAGCCACCCTGGTGGACCCCAGGTTTTAACAGGGTATGCAACAAAAGAAAGAAACTAATGACCAAAAATAAGTGAGAATAGGCTCAGCAGAAGAAGAGACCCCTCTCTACTCTAAATAAACAAATCTGAGATCTTGGCAAATCCTCAAAAGCAAATTATAAAGTCTCCCCAGCCAAGGGAAATAGCAAAGCATTTTTTAACTACTTCCAAAATCTTAAGAGAAATATCTAGCTAGGCTCAGAGATGGTTGTGGATGGGCACCATCCATATTCAGCTGGAGGAAATAGCCAACCTGCTAGCTGACAGATTTGGATCAAACTCCCCCACCCCGTCCCCACTGGTCATGCCCCAAAGTATACCTGCCACCATCCCTCAGCCTGTTGTCTTAAGAGAGCAGGTTGTCTCTGTGCTCTCTAAGGCTAGAAACACAACATAAATGGGCCTGAGAACATCCCAGTTTGCCTTTTAAATAACTTAAAACATGACCTAGCAGACCCACTTTGATCCCTATTTATCTACAGCCTCCAGACAGGCTATGTTGCATCAGAATGGAACACAGCAGCAGTCCTCCCTCTGCACAAGGGAGGACCAACAAGTGCGATCTTGGCGCAGCCCCCCCACAATATTTTTTTCGATGTCTGGGATTTTCACTCATTGAGCGTTCACTTATATGAACTTTCGTTCATATAATATAGACCCAATCTCCAGGTGGGTAGCCAAATGCCTCACACAGGACATATACTGTCAAAGTGTATGAATTCACCTCTAGCAAAAGGCCAGTCATCAATGGCATACCACAGGGTTCGGTACTAGGCCCTCTACTATTTGGTATTTATCTCTCAGAAGTCAAGTCAAACTTAGATGGCCTTTGACTGATCAAAGTCACAGGTGAATGCATATTGGGATAAATCACTGAATCCTCAAATGATACTGATATACTGCAGAAAGGATTAACTCAGACAAATGATTGGTGCCAGAGCCATGGGTTGAAACTAAATGCAAAATAATGCATAATTCCTTTTGAGGAAGCAAATACCCCAGCTAGTTACAATACAGACAGCAACCCCCTAAGAGTAGGCCCAGTGGAATATAATCTGGGTACTCAGGTTAATAGTAATCTGAAGTTCAACCACCTGTGTCCACAGTGGTGAGAAAATCCTCCTATGGGGCACAACTCATTAGTAAGCGTATCCAGATCAAAGGACATTATAATTCCATTGTACTTAGCCCTCATCAGATCAGTAATTGAGTACAATGCACTCTTTTGCATGCACTGTAGCAGACATCTGCAACACGTGAGGCAAACCCAGAGGTTTATCACCAGGAAGATATTAGAGTATAAAAAACAAATACTACATGGAAAGATTGAAAGCCCCATCACTGTATTCTGTTTCCTACAGACCACTAAGGGGCAATCTGTGTCTGACCTAGAGGACAGTCTCTGATCTGGCCTTGATGAAAATGTTACACATTCGGAAATCAAACTGCATGATGGTCACTCATTCCAGGGATCTTAACTTAGCCTCTGGCATAAATAAATCATGTTGGAGAGATAGATATAGTTCTCACAGACTACCCCTTCTCTGGAACAAGCTTTCCATTCATGTGAAACAAAACACTTCTCTGACCCTCTTCAAGTGCAACTTAGATCAATGGATGGGGAATTGTACATTTATTCCTGGGGTGGCATGCATGTTCCTCATGGACAGAGGCAGACGGTATTAGATACCATATCAGAGGCTCATACCTCTGTGACCTTTGTTCACCTAGCAATTGAAAGTTGGGAAACTTGGATTAAATATAGCTAGACTTGTAAGGGCTGTTGGGCCATTAGCCTAGTAATCAATCACCTATGAACCTGTAACATAAAATTCTTGAGTGTTTGGTTTCTGGTTTCTAATAAATTGTAATAGTTGGAGAACTGTCCAGATCATAATGATGTATTATGAAAAATTCTTCAACTACCAAGAGTATAATATATTAGGTTGGAATTTATGGATGTTGTATTCACTTAGTATGATGCACATGCTGTGGTTAAACTAACTGAATGAGAGAGAGAAAATGTGCTGATATCATAGCTCTCAACCTTCCATGTCCAAAATGAGGAACACTAGCCCTCATAATGTGGAGCAAATGGGCAAAATGTGGAACACATGCTAATGGCTTACTAACAACTTCAACTAGGAAGGTCATAGGATGGTTAAAATATGCTGGTTTTACTTATAAAGATCTTTTAATGAATTAATATGAATAATTTCTATTTACAATATATTTCACTTAAAAAAATTCCTAACACTGAATGTGTGACAGAGTCTTTCAATGTGGAACTTTGAGGAATTTCGAGGAACAAGAACTTTTTAAGACCCGTAATGAGGTATGGCTGATATATCAGTCTTAAGTTCTGAAAATTACCTTAGAAGAACAGCACTTCTGAACACGGTTTTGTTGTACTGTTGATTTTTTTTAAATCCCTACTCTTCCACTTGGCTGCTGTGAGCCCCTGCTCTGAGTCTCTTCCACCTACTTCCCTGCCTAACGCAGACAAATAACTTCAACCTACTGGAAGTGGGTAAGAAGCCAAGTTTAATCTGCCAAGGTCCTGAAAAGCCTACCCCCTGAAAGAATTACCTCTACAGCTTCAAGGGAAACCTTTCCAAACCTCCCTGCCTATTGCAGACAATAACTTCAACCTACTGGAAGTGGTTAAGAAGCCAAGTTTATTCTGACAAGGTCCTGCAAAGCCTACCCCCTGAAAGAATTATCTCTACAGGTTCACGAGAAACCTTTCCAAACCTCCCTGCCTAACGCAGGCAATAACTTCAACCTACTGGAAGTGGTTAAGAAGGCAAGTTTATTCTGCCAAGGTCCTGCAAAGCCTACCTTAGAAAGAATTATCTCTATAGCTTCAAGGGAAACCTTTCCAAACCTCCCTGCCTAACGCAGACAATAACTTCAACCTACTGGAAGTGGTTAAGAAGCCAAGTTTATTCTGCCAAGGTCAAGGTCCTGCAAGCCTACACACTGAAAGAATTACCTCTACAGCTTCAAGGGAAACCTTTCCAAACCTCCCTGCCTAACGCAGACAATAACTTCAACCTACTGGAAGTGGTTAAGAAGCCAAGTTTATTCTGCCAAGGTCCTGCAAGCCTACCCCCTGAAAGAATTACCTTTACAGCTTCAAGGGAAACCTTTCCAAAGTATGTCTTTATACTCTTGAGATGTGTTAAACTTAAACGCTATTCCCACAACCCTACCAGATGGTTAGAACTCACTGTAATTCAGACTCTGCAGCAGCCACCCTTCCCTTTCTCTACACCCACCTATCTAGTTTGTTCAGCCCTTTCCAAGGCCACGATAAAACCACAGTTCATAGGCTTCCCAGCCTCTGGCTCTGTAAGGAACCTTGCTGTACCTACAAAGTTTGGCCACTAGAAGGTGGACTGTATCCATCTTTTATCCCCTGCCTTACTACCAGCTCTTAATCGACCGTCCACAGCATTGTACTCTACTTTTACCTACTACCCCTCTCCCCCACAACCATATCTGCTTCCCCACCTCTAGTACACTTAGCCTATATTCTCTCTCTGTGCACACTGGCCTACTTGCCCAGCTATCTACACAGATGATTGTTCCCAACCCAACCTGTCCTGACACTCACCTTTCTTGGCTCTACCCGCTCCGTTCGACCTGCGGGCTCACTCTGCTCCCCTACCCTGTGTTCAATTCCCACCTGCCCCCCAGTGCTCCTAGATTTATACTCACCAAACCACACCCCCTCCTTAACCTCCAGCCCCACATATCACAACCAGCCAACCAAACACAATCTGTCTTTACACCCAAGCCCACACTCCCTTACCCACCACTCCCCCATACCTCACTCTCTTGCATCTATCCACCCACACTCCCTAACACCAACAATTCTTACCCCACAATGTCTCCACCAACTCCCATCTCATCTCCAAAACCTAGACCATTCTGCTACCTCATACCCCCACTTTTCATATTTTATCTCCTCACATCCTATGAACACTTCCTACCTACTTCTCAATATCCTACTTCCAGTACCACTGCTAGTGTCCACAACCACTATCCCACACCATTACAACCCCACCTTTTGTCTAATTCCACTACCCCAAAACCTCTTCATCACCTAAGAGCAACCTACACTAACCCTAGCACTAAATACTATCATGAACTCCTACTAAAAATCCACAAACTACTAAGGAAGTCTCAACCAACACTTATAGTAGATGGGGATATCCACCCTAACCCAGGCCCAACCTTACCTGATACCACTAGCTCCACAAATATCAATGTCTCCAATCTGCGGAGCTCATATAATGTCCCTAATTCACTACTGTCTGTCACATTAACATAAGAAGTATATATAATAAAATCCACTATATACATGCCCTTCTGGACATGCACTCCCCTGACCTATTATGTCTTACCGAAACCTGGCTCAAACCCTCTATCCCTGATAATGAAATTATATCCCCTAACTACAATATAATAAGACTTGACCGGCAAGGCAGGAAAGGTGGTGGAGTAGCCATCATGTACAAATGCACTCTACAAGTATCCACTATCTGTATCCCACAATGCCTGATAACTAGGAACTCTGAAACACTCATAATAAATGTCCAACTTAATAAAGTCAAAACTATCAACATAGGTTGTATCTACATTACCCCAGGTGATAACATAGTGACCTTAGAAAGTACCCTCCAATGGCTATCCACTAACCACCCCCAAGAAACTATTATTCTAGGAGACTTCAATATCAATTGGAAAACCTGTTCTTCAAACTTCCCCACCACCCACATTAACTTAAATGGCTTCTCCCAAATTATAACTTCCCCTACCAGAATCAATAAGCCCAACAATAAAGAACGCATCCTAGATTGGATACTAATAAACAACAAACCCCAATTATATAAATCAGGCACCCTACCAGAGGACATGAGTGACCACTTCCTAACCTATATAATCAGAAAAAGGAATGACCTGCCTCAGCAAAATACCCTTAAAACCATTAGAAACACAAAAAACCTTAACCTCACTAAATTCTAGACCAAATTTAAGTCATGCAGTTGGTCCAAACTAAAGCTACTTCCCCTTGACAAAGCAGTCTCACACTTCAGTGTTACATTCCTAGCCATCTTAGACAGGCATGCTCCCAAAAGAAATATCGGAACCTAAAGCAAAATAGCTCCATGACTAACCATAGGTACTAAACAAAAACTAACCGCAAGGAATGCAGCATGGACCTCCTGGAGATCCACCAAATCCTGTCAGGACCACATTAGATACAAACAATTGAGAAATGAGGCAAAAAAATCCACCATGCCAGACAAACAAACCTACTATTTCAACTTGCAGAAAAAGCACAAAAATCAGCCACAAAAGTTCTGGTCAGGCCTTAATAAACTGCTCCATCCAGGTAAATCCACACCCTCCACCCCTTCAACTACCTTACATCTACCCCCCTAAAAGTGCAGCAGAGGCCTTCAGTACTTTCTTTACAGAAACAGTTCAGTCCCTAGCTAATAACCTACCTTCCAACTCCTCAAACACCACCTCACCCACTGCTGATAATTTACTTCCCTTCAAATTTCATCCAATCCCCACAGACTATATTAAATCCCTACTTAAGAAACTCAAACCTACCACCCTTACAGCAGACTTACTCCCTGCAGAATTTCTACAAAAGGTCGCTAATGAAATAGCTTACCCTATCTCCATCTTAATCAATCATACTATCCGCGAATCCTATGTCCCCTCCATCTGGAAAATCTCCCACATTATTCCACTTCACAAAGGGGGCAATTCCACTGAACTCTCTAACTATAGACCTATAGCCATCCTATCTCCCATAGCCAAAATAATGGAAAAATGTATACATAAGCAATTTCTGACTCACCTTATCCAAAACAATCTCCTAGCCCCATCCCAGCATGGATTTAGACCTGCCCATAGTACCACAACAGCACTTCTGTCTATCTCTCACACAATAAATCAAAACCGTAATAGCAACATCCTCTCCTTTGCCCTCTTTCTCGACCTATCTTTAAGCATTCGATATGGTGAATCACCACCTACTCCTAAACACACTAAAATCATTCAGCCTAAACATCCTAATAATCAACTGGTTCCACTCCTACCTGCAAGGCAGACAACAAGCAGTATTATGGAAAGACAGTCTACCCCCCCTTCTTCCAGTCACCCTTGGTGTCCCCCAAGGATCCATATTAGGCCCCCTCTTTTTCTCCATATTCATCAATGACCTACCCAAAGTCATCCCAGAAGCAATCTGTATTCAGTATGCAGATGACTCTACCCTTATCTCTTCTTCCACCACCCCCTCAGAACTACAATCCCTATCCCAAATCACCTTCAGCAAAGTAGAGGACTGGCTGAATAATCGCCATCTCCTCTTGAATCCTAACAAAACCAAACTACTACTATTCTCCCCCACCCGTAAATTCACAGCACAAAATATTACAATCTCATCCAACAATGGCACCATTATCTCCCCAGACCCATCCACAAGACCTCTTGGTGTAATAATCAACAATAACCTAACATTTGACACTCATATAGACAAAACCATTAAAACAGTTAACAAAAAACTAGGCTCCTTGTATAGGATTAAACCATTCCTAACCTCACCTGATAGAACAGCCATAGCTCGTACCCATCTCCTATCAACCCTTCTCTATGCCTCACCCATCTTCATAAACCTACGGAAATCAAACCTAAACAAATTAGCTAGCTGCTATAACAACATAGCTAGATTCGCCACAGCCACAGCCTACAGAACCCATCACTGTCTAAATCTTAAAACACTAGACTGGCTAGAACTACCCAATCAACTACAGTACAACCAACTCATAGTTATTTATCAAATCCTCTACCAACCTAACAGTACACCCATTCTGACAAACATTATCACCCCCTTCAGCAACCTAGCATCCCTCCGCTCATCCCACAAAATGCGTGTGCAATCTGCCAAAGCCAACAACTCAGCCGGAGAATCATTATTCTCCAACACAGATGGTAAAAAATGGAACATACTCCCTCCAGATCTTAACACTATAGCCTCCTTACTCCAATTCAAAATATCCCTAAAGAATCACCTAAACAAGCATTGGCTATGTCCATGTCTAAACCCAGACTAACCCAATATACAT
This sequence comes from Protopterus annectens, assembly GCF_019279795.1. Lineage (NCBI taxonomy): Eukaryota > Metazoa > Chordata > Ceratodontiformes > Protopteridae > Protopterus > Protopterus annectens. Next base: position 734,639,184 of record NC_056734.1, on the reverse strand, counting down.
ACAACCCTAGTAGGTAAACTATGCAATATAAACAACTTCCTTATTCTGTTTGAATCAACTTTCTAAACCAAACCCACCCGACTATTTATAATACTCAACAACCTTTACAACAATACTCACTAAATCTAACCTAACTTCCTATCCTATCCTTTCTTATGCTTTGTTTCTAACTCCCTATCCTAACCATTCTCATACCTTGTTTTTTTAGCTCTTCTATAGCAACCTGTTTTCCTAGACATTCCAAGCACATGTTTTTTACCCTTCTACATCTAATTTCCAATAACTCCCCTTCTTAACTAACCACCATTTTTCTCCTGGTTGTCATTCATGACATCTGTCTAAGTATCATGTCATTCTATACTCTCACAACCTGTCCAATAATTTCTGTACATACATCATACTATAAACCTATAAAGATCTTAAACTTCAATGTAACCATGTATATATATAATCACCTTGTAAAATGTTTACATTTTTTCAATGTAACCATGAATATTGATTGTCATCTTTTGTACATGTGGAGCTTTTCTCCCCGGGCCTCCACTGAGAATGGACATGTATCCAGTCGGACTCTCCCGGTTAACAAATGTAAAATAAAATTAAAATAAATATTAAGGCCTTCCTGTCTCTTAAGCTTATGGCATAAATAAATTATGTTGGAGAGAGAAAGATATATCTCTCACAGACTACCCCTTCTAGTCTTGGCGTGTTACAGCTACTTTTATGTCATGAGTAAAACATTATGTGCCAGCATTACACAGAGACCCCCTTCAGTTTCTTTAACTTTCTGATATTGTCACCATTCTGGATTCATGGTAGAATCATCATCAGATCATGCATTACTGGAATAATAAACATTTGTATCCCTTCACTGTATCTAATACATGTCTGTTGTTAATTGTTCAAAGGTTAAAACCAAGATGTAGGTCCAAACTGCTGACTGAACAACTGAATTAGCTTAATCTCCATCCATTGACATTCTTTCCAAAGGTGTACAGATATGTCCTCAAAGAAACATAACTGGGTGCTTATGTATTATCGCAACCAGATTTTCGTGGCAATAGCCGCTGGTTTCTAATCATGAAAAATGTTCTTTAATGTTGTTAAAATGTAATGTAGTGTGTTTTCTTTATGAGTACAGATTTTCTGGACTGCTAACAATACAATTTACAAAACATACTGTTGTTGTTTCTTCATGGTGTTTACGGCACCATGTTGCTTCCTGTAAGTCTGCCTGCTGAACATTCCTTCTTTGTGCCAGCAAGTGCCGTCAAGTGACGGTCATACATTCATTTGGGAATCATAGCTGTGACTACTTTAAAAATACAAGACAGAAATGTGGGCACTACAGAGGTTAACGTGCCTAGATGCGTGAAAGGGACTGGGGAGACAGACATGTTAAAAAAATAAAAGAAACATAAACCGTTACATGCGAAATGCAAGAAAAAACTGTAGCTCATCGTAAGCCCATTCATGTCTTCTGGTGTGCGTTTTCTTAATAACTAATTTATAGTAATTTCAAAGTAGCTGTTAGACCCTTTGTAGAAATTGTGTCCCTATCTTGTGTGGGTTACAGTTTACAGACATCCTGTATTATTAAGAAAACACACAGCAGATTATATGAATGGGCTTACGATGAGCTACAGTTGTTTCCTGCATTTCGCATGCTTTCCATAGCAGCCATGACAATGAAAACATGCATCTGCAACACACGCAAATCAGGAAGAGGATATTTTCTAATTCCTCTCTTCCTGAAAGTAATGCAACTGTTTTCCTCAACAATAAGGACTTTGAATAGCCCCTTTCAATGTTTCATGCCCTTGTAACAGGCATATCACATTGGTAAGCGACAACATATGGTTGCGATAATACTGAAGTACTCATAACTGATGTGTCTGATACAGAATGATCTGACTGGGAAAAGTGAGCTGACACTGACTTGTCAGTCATTTTTCATATACCTAGTTCTGGGTGTCTGTCCTATATAAATGTTTATGGTCCAGTAAAATCTATTACATCACCTTTGTTCCAGTCCTTGTGTTTTCTGTTAGTGTAACAACATGACATTTTATCATTTTTTCTACATTCATCTAAACATATACAATCTGGTTAGATAGTTATTTCCCTTTGAATACTCTTATTGAATATATGTTAGTGAAATTACACAAGAAAACTGGGACATGCTGTAGTGTAACTTTCTGCTTTCAGAAACACAATGCACTCACCTTTTATATCTGCCAGTTAAAGTGAAATGTAATGACTTCTCTTATAGAGCCCTTCAGCTTCATATTATGATGAATGCAGGTTCTCTTCTGCTTTTGGAATAAAGAAGTTTAGATTTACGCTTTCCAGTACACAGACCCTTTGTAAAGAAATGCATTTATACTAGGTAAAAAGTTCAGTTGAGAAGACCTCAAAGATTTCTTTAGTCACTTTTTATCACTAGGTGGGAAAGTGTTGTGCCCTGACACAGATGGTTGAGCCTTTTTTATGAAAAGCCCAGTGGTTTTCAAAAAAGCTTCCAACTTTTTAAACTAGAGCTGAAACAAAATATATTTTTCAGAATACTGCTATATATATTGCTTTTAAAAAACTCAGATCCATGATTGTTGACAGCACTTTTGCACCCCAGTTTTCCAGTAACATGCATCCTCTTTGCCATGTATTTTGATAATTATTTTTTTAGATATGGATTTAGCCCACCTATCACAATTTATAATTTTGTTTTACCAGTTTTGTCATACATAGTAATACATTGTCTTTAATATGGGCAACTGTTTGTTTAGCAAACTTGTAAACTTGCTTACACGATTATCTTATGTGATGTTATGTTTTCTTATTTCCTCCCACATTGTATCTTTGCATTGATATTTTATTTCTCTCTGCTTCATTCTACATGTTATAAACTATGGATATTTTTGTGATCAGTGTGACTACTTGGGCAGCAGAGTGGTGCATTGAGTAACATTGTGGCCTCACGGCAAGAGATTATCCAGTGCAGTTCTCAGCTGGTGTGCCCTCCTTGTGTTTGTTGTTAGTTTTCTGTGGGAGTTTTGGTCTCCTGCCACATCCCAAAGACATGCAGTACATGTATTGCCAACTCTGAATTGTCCATAGTTGTTTTTGCATGTGTGTTTGTTTGTGAGCAATATGGAAGTAAAAGACTTGGAAATCTACCGTTTTCCCTATTTAGTTACTAAACTGTTAGGGTGTTGGTAGCTGTTCGTGTGACCATTTTATGAGTCAAATGCCACTCAACAGCTCCAGATGGATAGCTACTTCCCAGCTCCATATGTGCAAGCAGTATATGCCTGAAATAATAAAATTCACATTTTGTCATATTATTTCAGTTTATTTTATTTGGTTTCCCATCTAGCTGAATAAGTATGATAGACCCCTAGAACTTTACTGATAACCCCATAGAGAATAGAGATACAGTATTGCTCTAACCAGTAGCATAGCTATGGTGGGACAAGAGGGGCAACAGCACCAGGTGCAAAGTATTGCAGGCATGATCAGCCAGTCACAATGTATTTTTAATGCAATACTGGCCTTTAAAAGCCAGTTTTGCATTTGTTGTCAAACCTAAGACTGTAGCTCTCCATGTGTTTTGTAAATTGTAACAACTGTCTGCTACATTTTAACAAGTAGTTTGCTACTGTTTAAAAGTAAAAAAAAAAAAAAAATTTAAACTAAAACCTTAGCACTGTAGTGCTCCATGCAGACAGAGTGTAAACTGTAGCAACTGTTTGCTGTATTTGTAACAAGCAGTTTGCTACAATTTAGAAAGAAGAATTTTTGTATTTATTTTTAAACTGAAATAGTTTTGTAGCAGTCTGTGCAGGCAGGTTACAAACTGTGACACAAGTAATGTGGATTCACTTCCCAACAATGCCTTAGTATTTATTAAAGTATTGTTTATTTATTATTGGATTATTTGCTGCAGTTAAATTATCACACAAACCGTGGTTTCACTTGGCTGAATATTTAGGTGATAAAATAATATAATTTACTTTGAAAATATAAACCAATGATTCATGATTAAAAATTAGTTTGTTTCAGATATGATTCTAGAACATCCTGAAGCAGAAATTCTCATTGAACAATGAAAAATTCATAAAGAAACATGCTCATAATGCTGAATGCTAATTTATTCCTGTGTGTATCCATCAGTACTTTCAGCTGAAGTAAATGGATTTTATATGATGTGAAAAAATGTTTATTTAGTTTATTAAATGGTATAAAAGTATTTAAATCTGTGAGCAATTAATGTGCTGTAGAACACACTAAAGTACTGAAAATCCTGTTTTAAGTATTGTGTAACATTCACATTAACAGTCCATACTGCAAACCATTTGAGTGGCCACAGGGCTATTATATCTATTTTGTCAGTTTTCTCTGTCTGTATAAAGTTGGCACATTTGTGTGTCTCTTTGCTCATTTCCACAATGCTCACAGATGCTTGGCATCCATGCCACTGATTTCCGAGTGTTTGTGTTGAATCTAGTGCCATCCTGGCTCAGACAAGTACTTTTGGATGAATTTTTGTACTTGTACAAATTTTGTAAGTGTGCTGCTGCTACTACATTTTCAAATTATTTATTATATTTTTCTGTTCCTAATCATTGTAAAGTGCCATTTGACCTTGCTGCTGAATTTTCTGAACAGTAGTCATTCTAAATAGAGCATTTCCTGGTTAGTAGCTCTCTACCTTAGGCTAAATGTTTGTGGTCTTACATTAAGAAGGCTTGAAGGGTCAGCACCAGAGATTTTTTGTTTTGATTCTGGTCTTTGTTTACATTTTCAGTCTGGCTTTCTGAGCATGTCCCAGCTTCAGCTGTGAGAGTTGTGGGAGGCAAGCTTACAGGAAGTTTCAGTGGTCTTAGTCAAATTCAGTCTCAAATTGCAGCTGTACTAACAACAGCTCTCACTGAGTCATTCAATAATTTCACCTGTGCTTTTTATCCTCAAGAAAAATAGCCTTTCAGGAATTTTATGACCTCACTTGCTACTACCTTGCAGGAAAGCATATGACCAATGCAAAGCTAAAATGTTAGTAAACAGAGTTTTCTGTTCATTTCATATATTATTTTGTGTGGATTTCTGAATGCTAGACAAGTGCTATGATGTTATGCATGACTGCCACTTGCTCTGTAGAAAGCATCAAAATGCTGCAAGTTTAGAACAGTAGTAAAAGCGTCGTCTTTTTTTCATGTTTTATTTTTTGATCTCTGAATGCTAGCAAAGTGTAATAGTTTTCTGACCTGCTGTAAAAAAATGTGTATGACACAAACAATAGCTTCATTTTAAACAATGAAGTCCAAAACATACTGTCACAATGGGGGCTGAACAGTATGGCAACCTTGATAGTTTTATGTAGTAATTCTGAGACTGCTTTACTACAGAGTAAGGGGAAAATGTCAAGAGACTGCTAAGATTTAGTATGATTGTAGTGCTCACAGTTATACTATGCCAAATAAATAAAGGAAATAAAGAGCTGCCTAATTAAGATAAGCTTTTTGATGAGTTCATAAAAAGTAAACCTTTGGAGTCTTGCCTAACCACCCCCACCACAAACACACAAAAAAGTGTAATAGCCTTATTGTTTCCCAGTGACTGAAAGCTCTAATGGGAACTGAATATTGTTAATTGCGTTCACCAGAGGGAATGAAAACAGGACTGCATAAAGTAAATTGAAACCAGGACTAGGGTTGATGATCATGTAGTAAGTGGGTTCTGGCAGCTGGGAGGTATCAGGACAGGTTTCTTTTAGCCAAAATTTTAGACTCTGGGGTTGTCCCTTTAAGACTGCACTCTAATGGGAGTAGGTAATATGTCTGTTTGGAGACTGCAATAACAAAGAAAGGTTTCAAGTGTGACTTTCTGGTTGGCCACAGGGCTATTTAGTTTCTTTGGTCAGTTTAAAGTCAATGCATTTGTGTGTATTTTGGATCATTTCCACAAAGCTCATAAATGCACACCCCTGATTTCTGAGAGTTTAGCTTGAACCTAGTGAAATCCTAGCACAGTTAAGTATTTTGGTTGAATATTTGCACTTGAATATGTTATTTAGGTATGCTGCTGCTGCTGGGTTTCTGAATTACTTATTGTATTTTTCGGCATTTTATCATTGTAAAGTGCCATTGCATTTCTCTGACTTTACTGCTGATTTTTCTGTACTGAAGTCACTTAACTCATTACTTTCCTAATGATTATACTCGTGTAGAAAGCAAAGTTCATGTGTACCCTGTAAGTGTACACATGTCCTTACAGGAGACTTCCCTGTACTCCTGACATGAGTATACTTGTCAGTATTTTCAAAGACTAATTTCCGAAATTGTGGTAAAGGTGCATACATAAAACTAAGGCAGCAAGGTGATGTCTGCAAGCTGATATAATTCCTAAGCATGACAGTGAAATGATCAGCATGGGATCTGCAGAACTAGAGCTGTTAAGGAGTATATACAAAAAAAATATGAAAAAATGGGACATTTTCATGTTTACATTAATAATGCAAAAACAATGTTTGACCCTCTCATTTGGAGCGTTGTGTACTCAAGAAGTAGGTTTTAGTAAAAATGACATAAGAGTATGGTATGCAATGTGAAGACATTCTGAGATGTAAATGTGCTTTTGGTAAGTCAGTTATGTCTTTTAACTGTTTTCATAACTGCTTTAGTTTCATAAAAGCTGTGTGATCTGCAGATGAACAAATGATGCCCTCTTAGACAAAGCATTAAGGCACACAATGTTGCCACTGGTATTTGTCATCTAACACAAATGGTTTTGTATGTTAATATTGTCTTTGAACTATTGTGAAATTATTTTATTCATAATTTGCATAGGTCTGACCATACCACAGAACAGTAGTATGCTATCCCCTCTTGTCATACATCATTGGAAAGCTCTTGAAAGGTGAACAATTCACTCACTAATATCTCTGTTCTATCTTGCATGATTATAGAGCTGTAACCTTTTGTTTGACCATAACAATAAAAATTTGGTAAACAAAACTCAGTGGCTAATCAAGCCTACCAAAGCCAAATTTGAGTTAAAAATAATCTCCCAGTCGAAGGACAACCACAAGGCTTTCTTCATCTACATCTGCAACCTCAAAAGTAGTACATAACACTGTGCCAGACTAATTGTAAATGGAGCCACCTACATTGAGCAAAAAAATATATACTGGCCAAGAAATTTGGCTCCAATTCTGTTCCTCTCTCTCACCAGACACCCACAGGAAATATCACTGAAAATAACTTCCCCAACAATCACTAGAGAAAAGGTCTTCATTGCACTTCACAAGACCAAGAACACCATATACATGGGCCCTGATTATATCTCAAGATGTCTTGACCTATCAGGACAACTAAAATCACTATTTAACTGCAGCCTCCAGCTAGGCTTCATACCGAGTGAAAGGAAGACTGCGACTTTTCATCCCTCTGTACAGGGGTGGGCCATGTACTGACCTTGATAACTACAGACCCATAAGTCTGACTTGTCTTATATGCAAAGCCATGAAAAGAATTATCATGGAAATGATAAACAATGACATACAAAACCTTCAGACACTGGATTTAACCCAGTTTGGTTTCATCAAGGGCAGGTTCTACTTACTCAGCCTGAAGGACTTCTTCAAGAAGGTCACCAAAGTAGTGGACAAAGAAAAATATGCATATTGCCTACCATGACCAGACCATGACAATTTGCACAATACCCCGTTTGGGTATTTGTAGACAAACTATGTCAGATGTTAGCTAGTCAGGTGGCTGACAGATATGACCCAAAAAGTTTGGGTAACATTCAATGGAGGACTCCCTCAGGGCTGTATGCTGGGTCTACTCCTTTTTGGCAACAACTTCTCTAAAGTCAAGGCCAGTTTCATGGGCCTCTAGCTGTCCAAGTTTGCAGAGGATTGCAAAGTAGTGCAGTCATCAACCCCCCCCCCCCAAAAAAAAAAAAAAACACAAATACCTTCCAAGAAAGCCTGACATACACAAATAACTGGTGCCAGAGTCACTGTCTAAAACTCAGTACCACTAAATGCATACTAGTATCCTTTGGAAAATCATCTGGGAGGAGGCATCAAATTTACGACTGAAGATTAATGCTCATTGGTAGCTCTGAGTCATAATTCACTCCGCTGCATTAGTATGGTGAGATTTATCCATCCATCCTTTGTCAGCTGGGTTAGTTCCACTAGCCTAGTGGTGACTTTTCAAGGGAGATCTTAGATGGCATTTATACTACTAGGGATAATTTGGCCTGGTCATTACAAACTTCCTCTACTCTTTTCGATAGGTGCCACCTGAACTACCACTAACTCAAGCAGATGGGACCTCATTTTTAAGTCTCATCTGAAAAAATGACATATTGAGGAGTGCAGTACCCACTAATGCTGTACTGCATTGTCAGAAATCCAATCACTTGGATTAGGATAAAACCACAGCCTTCTGGTCTTCCAGTACCTATGGCAAGTGTGCTACCTGTTGTACCTGTGACACTGCTTGCTACTCTGCAGAATGTAAGTTGCTAGTGGATAGATATTTTAGCAACAGCTCATGTTTAGAATTTGGCAATGCTGGATTTACCAATGCCTGGTGTGAATTCATCATGAAGGAAAAGCCCAAGTGATTAACCAAAGCCTGCCTGACCCACAAATGAATCTGAGTTCTTGCTGGTATATAATGTCTTTTAATAAAGACATTTTTAACTGTTTTAAAGAATGCCATTGTATGAAGGATGGACATTGATGTACTGCATGTATAGGACAGGTGCTTGATAATACAGAGAACATTAAACTGAGAGCAGTTTCTGACATATTTTCTTAAAGGATATCATGAGTGAGCATGTTTGCAATTTTTCACTTTAAGATCCTTGCACACTCCTGATGTCTTGTGAGTGGATTTTTTTTTAATGCGTGTATATTATTTTCCTTGCAGTAGCAATATTTGCAGTGTGGAATGTGAATTGTTAAAGAATTTACAGGTTAATGGTTCAGTCACTGTTCCTCACTTTAGTGGTTTGTAGAAGATGGTATTTGTAGCTTTTACTATTAGCAGCTGAAACTAAAGGGAATCAATCGCATTTAGTTTTGCTTTACAGTTGGTTTCTATGGGTAGTACTGGATTTACAATAGCTATGTTGATCACTTTGTACAGTCAGCATGCCCAATTTTGAATAATAACTGGATTTGCTTATATAATTTCAAGACTGCAGGACATCACTATGAATCCTCTGAAAAAGCAGCACACAGGGCACCTTGGATGTATGTGGAGTGAGCATAACAAATCTGCAGTGTGCAAACTATACTGGCCATTAGGAAGTAGGTTGCACAGGTTTCCATGCAGTGAAAGACATTTGACAATGTGAGCTCTTGCTACTGAATGCAGGAATGATAATACTAATCTGTGTACTGACTAACCACTAGTACTGTACGCACTATTGTACGTTTGTCTGTCATATGAGTTTTGTCCATTTTGGCTAATGTCACCAAACTACAGGCTCATGCTACCTTACAGATATTTCAGGCAGGGACAATAATACCCTTCAAGCCTGCCAATACACCAAAACAGTCACGTTGTTAAAAATATGTAAACTAGATCTTGGTTTAAAATAATTTGGTAGCCTATTCCATCCATCACCTACAGTCTAAGAGAAGCAGTTAGTACATCTCTCATTCCTATCTTCTACATAGGCTGTCTGATAGTTCTGTACTCTAATGTTCTTTTTGATAATCCCAAACATTCCCAAAGGTAGTTGTTACTAAGTGTCCTATGTACCCAACTAAGATCTTATCCTCTTAAATAATTATATGAGACACTGTACAAGTTCAGATATTTTAGTCATTCATAATAGCTTACATTTTTACATCCATGAAGGCTATTTGGTATATTTCCACTCTGCTCCTTCCAATTTACCTATGCTTATTCTATAACGGTGATGAAGCAATTGGTTGATATGATTAAAAAAAACTCAGAGCTGGAGTTACCCAGTACAGCCTGCTCCTTAAATGAATCAACTATTTCAGTCATTGTGTGCTGTGTTAAATATTCAATCTATATCTTCCAAATCTCATAGGTTTTGTTTTTGATGTATTTATCAGCATATTACTCTCCTGTGCCTGTCTGCCACGGTGGTACGGCGGTAGCGTTGTTACCTCACAGCAAGAGGTTCTCCCGTTCGATTCTCGGCTTGGCTTGGGAGTGCCTTCTGTGTGGAGTCTGCATGTCCTCCCCGTGGTTGGGTAGCGTTCAAAAGACATGCGTGCATAAATGGGCGTGCCTTCGTTGAAGGTTGGGCATCGAGCTGGTACCACGGCGTTTCATAAAAATCTACTGCCAATCATTAGCGGACCGGAGTTCCGCTGTGGCGACCCCTTACCGGGAAAAGCCGAAAGACAAACAACAACAACAACAACTCTCCTGTGCCCAAATGGTCAGTTCAGGAATGTCATGGTAGCAGCAGGGTTAGGCACCAAGTTGGCATTTCTGACATTTATTGATAATAGCAATGTGGGTAGTATATTTAATCCAGCTTGCACGTATGCATTTTAGCATTTCAGTAATGTCATAATTTCTGCAATACTATGCTGTTTAATTATGTTTACTTTTTTGATATTATATTGATAAAGGCTTTAATGCACTGAAATGGGGTATTATGATTTTGATGCATCAAATCTATTAAAATGTGTTATTCCCCTTTACATTATGATTTATTTTAAATACTAAAGTTGACATATCTTTTTTACTTTGCATTTTATAAAATAATAATTCTGCTGCAGTCCAGATTGTTTCAGAAATATATAGCTACAAATATCATCTGTCTGAATACTAATTCCCAGCCAAAGCATATTATTAGAAATATTTCAGAAGAGCTTGAAGGAACGCATCTGTGTGACAGCTCTTTTTGGAAAGGTTTCATAAAGGATAGCACTTGTCATTCACAATGGAGATTTTATTTGCTGTTATAATGCTGGAATCTATAAAGTATACTTTCACTGAGGAAGTATCATGGGGAATAACAGGTTTGCTGTAACCACACAAGCGAACAAGTAATGAAACACAGAATGATAACACTGGAAGCCACAAAACTCAGGACTGCCAAATAATAAAATAAGTTTAATAAGTTAGCGTTTTCATCTACAAAATAAACTTCATCAGAATGACATGGTATACATAATACATCCTTTTTATACTACCCATACACCTAATTACTGCAATTATCCAATAAAATGCTTAAAGGAGACTACACATTCTTAAAATATGTAAAATCCTCTAATTATGTTAAAGTGATGTGAAATACTCATAAAGTCAGATATCAAATACGAAAAATATATAACTATCAAAACACATAAGAAAACACACAAAAAACTCATTAATAAACATTGTTGACCAGGTGAACATTAATCTCAGGGGGTGATGAAATGTTATTATTAGAAGAGATATTGCCCCTATGCTCAAGCTTAAGGCTAAAAGGGCTTCCTAATTTTTATTGTGTATGGGTAGTATAAAATGGATGTATTATGTGTATCATATCATTCTGATGAAGTCTACTTTGTAGATGAAAGTGCTAAATCATTAAACTTATTTTATTATTTGGCAGTCCTGAGTTTTGTGGCTTCCAGTGTTATCATTCAGAATAACAGGTTTAGAATTGAAAGAAAGAAAGGTGAGCAGTGTGAACATTTCACAGACAGATACCATTCACTTAAAATTATAGAATGCAGTTTAAGTAGCAATTTGTCACTCTTAGCACAGATGTCAGAATGAAGTCATTGTTTGTTGATCAGCTGTTGTTTTATTTATACATTATTAACATTGAAGAGATCTTTAGACAACTGACAACATGACATCTAAGAACACATTTATTAAACACAGGGAGTATTGAGGAGTTTTAACTGCAGTACTTATAAATTTGTTAATGTTTACAGGCTATTTTATGTATGTATATAGGGTCTTTAGATAGTTTTATAGCTTCTGTGTTTATGGCTTGAGTGGGTTCTTTTATTTGGCTAAATGCTACTTTTTTTAACTTTTTGTATGGGTAGGAGAGTGGGAACTACACATTAGGATACAGAAACAGGTTAATGAATTAAAGTGTAATAAAGTAAGTATAATATGTAAATATGCAACTGACATATCAGAATTTTGTGTTTTGATTTCAAATGCCATACTCTTAAAAATCCTCTATAAGGAGATTTTGCTAAAGTTCTATGCTACAGAAACAAGATGGTAATATAAATGAGTGCAGTAAATGAATAAACTTAAGCAGTAGATTTTCATTAAACCATAGCAAGGTGTACAAAAAAGTACATGTGATATGGTGAATGCTGTCCGTATTGTTGATTTTAAAAGCTATGTGATATTAATTTTAGTAATGTTTTCAGTTATGTGTATTGGGATGATTATACATGTGTAAATATATATCTGTATTTTTTGTAAGATTGTACAGGAACAGGTAACACAAACATACTCTCAGCCAAGACTCATTGGCTTGCATTCTGTTACTTAAGGCATTAAGTCATGCAGATGAATCAATCATTTTCTTTTACATAATATAGTATGTGTTTCAGACGAGGACCTGTATGCAGTTTAAGCTTTCAGCGATAGTGTAAAGAAAGTGTTGTAGACATTTAAAAGGGGGAATGTACATGGATGTTGCTGAGAAAATTGTGTGTGTTCCACTGTTAATCCATACCTGAAAATGTCTCCATAGGGTAGGGGTTAGGTGGCTTGACCATCTTCTTGAAAAACCTAACTCACAGGAGCCATTTTTAATAGTCTTTGTTTAGTTGTAGCTTGCATATGCTTGGCCCAGAAAGTGTATACCTTTCTGAAAGAAAAATATTATTTTTATTGTTTTTTTCTGTTATATTTTGCATTTCCTAGATAGTGGCAAATAGGTCCTAGTAATTAGTTTAGCCAGAAATTAGTTGGTAACTAGCTAGCTGGTTGTTTAGTGTTCTATATGCAGTTTATCTGTTCAACCATCGTATTTTATATTTTTTTCTGTGTGAAATTGTACCTTGCCTTTATATTTAATTTTTCAGCTACATTACTCAATATTCTGTTGTTAAGAATTCTAGTTATATAGTTTTAATAGCATGTGGCTATTTATTTACTTATAGCAGCAAAGATACGCTGTCTGTATATGACTGTTGACATCCAGCTGTGAAAGAGAGATGGACTGCATGGCTAAACTTGTCATCAGTTCTTGTTCAATTAACATATATCTAATACTGGTCTGGTAACTATGGTCTTGTGTGTCTGTTTGAACTGGTCTAGATAATGGCAAAATGTACCATAAGACAGGGAAGGTCTGTAGCACTAAAATGTCTTAGTAGTCTATCCTGGAAATTATTGTGTTTGTGTGTAAGTGTGTGTGTGTGTCTGTCTGTCTATAAATACAGAAGTTTAGTTCATTCACAGTTTCTGCAGATAAGCTAATAGTATAAGGTGGCTTCCAAGATGGCTTCACACTGATCGGTAGCTTAACTTCAGCTCTCTTAGTGTGAAAACAAGAGAAACTGAGAAACAACAGCTGGTGATATTGTTAGCTTCAGTAGAATTCAGTTACAGACTACTAAGTATACTGCCTGGATGCCTGCAAAGAAGAAACTGAGAGCGCCTGAAAGAAAATCCACTAGAAAAGATGAAAAGAAACATGTACTGGGAAGAATCCTGCAGCTGTTCAGCAAAAAAGCAGTTCATGCTCCAGCTTTGAAGCAAGACTTGTATTTCAGTAATTTAGAGGAAAAATAGTCAAATGTGCTCAGAGCTGATTAAAATAAATGAAACACTAAAGGAGTATTTCAACTTAAATAACAAATGGCCGGTAAGAATAGAAGAACTTCAAACAGATATTCAGATAAGCTGATAAACCTGCACAAATCAGAGGCTGAAATAAAGAAAAGTATGTGATTATCAGACTGCTCAAAAAGAGATGTTTCAAAAAATGGTAGAATTCGAGGACAGGGCACATAGGGAAAATATGAGGGTCTCTGCTCTACCAGAGAAATTAAAAATAACAGATTATATTAATTTTCTGAAGGCACAAATAAGCAACTGGACTGGTATTTCACAGTAGGAAGTGTTAATTGAAAGAGCACACTGTGTGTATGCTCTAAATCTGGCCATGAGAAAGCAGCCATGACTTTTATTAGTAAAGATGTAAACCTGCCAGCAGAAAGAGTTGATCTTGACAAAATTGTGGCATAAGGGCAAAGCATTAAAAGTCATAGACAGTAGAGTGCTTGTGGAAAATGATTATTCACTGTACACCAGACAGAAGAGAAACAAATATATTCCATTAATCAGGGAATGCTGAGAGGCAGGTGAGAATGTATCCAGCTGTCTTCAGACTATTTTTCCCCTGGAGGATCAAAGTAATTTTTTTATGCAAAACAGGCTTAGGGGAAATGCAAAAGTTTATCCAACAAAAAATGAGCCATCAAGCAGAAGGGAATTCTGCCTCTCATTCTTCTGATATTAAGTCATACTGAGAGACTTTACCAGTGAAACCTTTTCTAACGTTCCAAAGGAACATGCTTGAAAGATGGAGAAAAACACAGGAATTGACCAGAAAAATTGGGAATACCTTGGAATTGAAATGGAATCTGGAGTTGGGCTATGGAGATGAGCATTTATAAGACCAGTAACACCAAATTAGTGAATAAACATGAGTCTGCAAAGCAGTAAACATATTTTCATATTATTGTTGTATAAGAATAAGTGGAACGATTGGAGTTTTGTTGACTTTGATAAACTTGTGAGGAACTAAAAAGCATTTGCCTTACTTAATGTCATTAATGAATGGAAGGACTCTGAGGGGAGGGGAAGAAGAAAGAAAAGGATAACTATAAGTAAAACAATTTCTGTTCCTAACAAAATTTCTATGAAACTCTTTGCAATATAAGTTGCTTATTTTATAGTAAAGTATTTTTAGTTGTTCTTGTATGTAATACAGTTATTAAAGAAAACAGATGCATTTCTTCTTTGCTCTTCTTCCTGTTCTCTTTCTTTCGTCTTTTTTTGCTCATAGGAAATGTAGACATTACGTTGCAAAAAGAGAATAAAAGCTAGGAATAAACATGTTAATAGGATGTAATCTTGGGTTGTTGAGATGGGGGATGGGGGATGGGGTGAATGGGTGTAAAAGTCCACAGATTATAATATACGTAGAGCTGATATGTTTTCTCTAACATTTGCATAGGTGAATGTCTGGATTAAACCTTTGCGTTAATCTAACAACAAATTTTAAGTGGAAACAAGCACATGTAAGAACACAGAATATAATGAAAAGTTTTAATTTAATAATAAATGGTTCAGCGTGTCTTTCAGGTTGCAGCAGAGGACTACATTTTTCTTTTTATGTATCCATGGAGACAAGCTAATAATAGAGTAATAAAAGTCAGAATATGGGTTTCTTCAAAGCTGAAACTTAATTATTTCTGAAAGCATGCAAGTTATTTTCACAAGGGGGGATAAAGATAAAAAAGAGCAGAATACATTTAAGGTAAGTTGAAGCACAGGCCATTACATGAGTTTTACCATGGAAAACCTGAATTTTACATTACTTAGTGGCTGTGTTAGCAGCTGTATATTTGGCACAAATGTTCCTTTTAGGAGGGTTAAACTTCATTATTTGAAGATGTACATAGTTATGTCTGCTTGTATTAAATTAACAGATTATGGGTGTGCGTTATTATTTTTTTTTATTTTACTTGAGGATTTTTATTAAAAGAAACAGTTTTGTAAAATGTGTTATTGGTTCCAATTTTGAAAATAAGAAAAAATATATAAAAGATTAACCTGCCAAACATTAATGGTATCAGAAAATCCCTACTCTCACACAACCCAAGCTACCCTTGCCCAACACACTGCTTCACTCTTCTACTCCACCACATCTCTCTCTCACTAGCCTGCGACATCCACCCCAACCCCGGACCCATCTCTAACATCATTCTCACCAAACCCTACACTCAACCCACAAACTCAAAGTACATTCACCTTACAACACTTGATGCATAAAGCCTAAAAAACGAAATCCCTAACCTCCATGCCTGGGTGTCCCATAACCACCCCAACATTACAGCCGTTTCTGAAACCTGGCTTAAAACTTATATAAAAGATAATGAAATCCTACCACCTGGTTTCCAAATCATTTGAAATGACAGAGCCCACAAAAAAAGGAGGTGGAGTAGCAATAATCTACCCCACCTCCCATACCATAACTCCCTACTCCAATAAAATACCAACTTTTGCCAACGCTGAAATTATAATAGGTTTACTAAAAATAAACAACCACAAGTCCATATGTATCGCTGCCCTCTATATTCCCCCTGGTGATAATATCAAAACTCTTGAAAACATCCTGTCCTGGTTCTCCTCCAATATAAAAAGTGAAACCTATATACTCAGTGATACCAACATCAACTGGAATATTATTAACTCCGAAGCCCCGCCCCACACAATCAACCTGTACAACTTCTCCCAACTAATACAATCTCCAACCAGAGCCAATAAAGATGGTACCTCTGGTACCATCATTGACTGGATCCTAACAACATAGCTTATCACCAAAGCTGGAACATTACCTGATCCTCTCAGTGATCACCTACCAGGCTTCGCCGAACATCTCCTATCTCCACTCCATAAACACCACTACATCCAAACCCGCAACCTCTCCTCTTTCAACCCTCTAACTTTCTCTGAATGCTTAAAGCATACTGAGTGGTCCCATCTAAAAACCCTTCCTCTAGATGATGCCATTTCCTACTTTAACCACTCATTCCTAACCCTTCTCAATCAGCAAGCCCCCCTCGAACCAAACTCATTAAATCTATTTCCTGCCCATGGTTATCAAAAGATACTAGCCCTCCTTGAAATCATTCCCAACACCAAGCTTCTTGGCATCATTATTGATGAAGAACTAAAATTTGACACCCCACATCCGCTCCGCAATCAAGAAATCCCACCAAAAGTTAGGTCTTCTCTACAGGCACAACCACTTCCTAAGCCCCTCTACCCATCCAACTCTTGCATCCACCTTCCTACTCTGCTCCCTTATGTATGATGCCCCTCCTTTCACCAATCTCCATCTTGGCCTTTGGTCCAAACTTGAAACCTGCTACCACAAGATGTCCAAATTTGCAACCAATTCAAAAAACTCATCCCACCACTGCCACTCCCTCCTCACCCTCAACTGGCTTGAACTACCCAACTACCTCAGTTACCTACAACATACAATTGCTCACAAGCTCATCTTTAAACCTGCCAACTGCCCAGCTCTCGCTACTTCCTTAAAACCTTACATTCCCAACCGCTCACTCATTTCCAAAAAACAAAATCTCCTTCAGGTCCACAAACCTGCATGACCTCCTGGCTATCTACTGCTGTCCCACTCCTTAGCTAAACAGTGGAAATCTCTCCCCACATACCTACACAACCTACCTACCTAAATTTCAAATCTCAGCTACTCTGTCATCTTTCTTCCAAATGGGAATGCCCTTGCCATGCTCCAACTTAAACACCCCCCTCATTCCACCATGCACTGACTCATCTAACTACCTCTACTATTACTTCATCCCACCCAAAACAATCCCTCCCCTACCAAAAAGCTAATTTTCTCTCTAATATCTATCGTACTATACTCTCCAATCAAATATACTATTACCCTCTCCATGCATAATATTTTCCTAACCTACTAAAGGCTAGTAGCTATATAAAATGTTAAACCTACAATTGAGTTTATAACAAAAATATTCACTTTATGTAAATGTTGAAATTTCTGTATTGAATTATGTCTTTTCATTTTTGTAACAGTGTGACAAGCCAATTGCAAATATCATGGATCTTATCTGTAAATGTTTAATTAGCTGTATGAAATATGTCTTTTTGTAACATGTGAAACGTAACTTGCAATTATTGTGGAGCTCTTCTTGGCCCAGTGGACTTCCCCAGTCATCAAACCTAAATAAACAAGTAATGGGCGCATGTACCACAAAAGCTGAAAATAGACATTTTTAAAACGTGGTGGTGGTGCTGCGGTAGCGTTGTCGCCTCACAGCAAGACGTTGTCCCGTTCGATTCTCAGCTAGAGCGTCTTCTGTGGAGACATGCGTGAATGGGCATACCTTCGTTGAAGGTTGTGCGTTAGGGCCGGCAACTCAGCATGTAAAAATCAACTGCCAATCATTAGCAGACCGGAGTTCCACTGTGGCGACCCCTAACCGGGAAAAGCCGAAAGACACAACAACAACCATATATAATAGGTGGAAATAGTGACTTCTTTCTATAATGGTGAAAATTTCCATATTATCATGGAATGGGAATGGTCTCACAGGTATAGACAAAAAGGAAAGACTGCTTTACTTAATTATATTAAGAAATGCTGAGTGCAAATAGCAGTACTACAGGAAACACATTTGGAAATAATTGAGCATGTGAATTTGATAAAGAAAGGGTTTCAAGATAGATATTTTGCAGAATGTCAGGGACAGAATAAAAGAGGCGTACTTACATTAATTTCTAGAGGAGCTCCAGTAGAGATAGAAGTGGAGAAAAGATAATAGTGGCAGATTTATAGTACATCCCTGAAAAGGGATGACGATTACACTGGCCTGTATTTATATTCCACCGAAAACTGCCATTATGGAGTTTAAAATTTTTTGGAAGGAGCAATCAGCTTTCAGCAGGAAATATTACTTGTAGATGAGGTGTAGAATTTTTAATTTGCAACAATAAGAATACATCTGGGGGCCTAGAAGGGAAATATAACAAAAGAGGGTAGATTTCTAAAGAACTGTATGAAAATATTTAGTATGAAAGACATGAATTCAGTAATAGAAACTCTGAGAGAATTTACATACTATTCCCCAAGGGAAAATAATTGGACTAAACTAGATGGAATTTATATTTCACAGGAACATGTGCATTTAATTGAGAACTTTGATACACATAGATTCATAGATTCTTACTAAGCTAACTGCCCTTGCGAGCCATTTTAAGCTTAGCCAATTATCCGTTGTGAGACTCAAAAAACCCTGCTTGTTGTTGTTGTAAAATAAAACCAACCATTCAGCCACCCTCCCTATTCAATAACTATTTCAGATAATGCATCAATAATTAGTAAGATAAAAATGCAAGATAATGAAGTAAATGTGAAACATTGGCCCTTCCCAACCTATATGTTAAAAAGAGAGGAATTTAAGAAATGGGTAGTGAAAATTATCCATGAGTTATTATGGAAGATAGAATGTACTCCAGAAGTTATAGCTGGTGAGTGAGATAAAATGAGAGTGGAGTTTAAAAATAAGGTAGAAATAAAAGCAAAAGAGATCTGGTACAGAGTAATAAGAATTATGTAGAGGTGTTGACAAAGGTTAAAGAATTACAAAATAAAGGGAATCTCACAGAACAAGAAGAGGTAAAGCTGCAGAGTGCTAAAGAGAAAATAAGGGAATGTGTGGATAATATGCATGAGTTTAGAAAGATTGCTGTTAACTGTTTTTGATAATAATGCCAGAGAACAAAACTTTTTGGCACAATGACATAGTAAACAGGAATTAGAAAGGGTTGTTGCCAAACTTAGGGAACTTATAACAATAAAAATTGCCAGAGATCCTGTAGAGGTATTAAAAATATTTCAGAAATTGTATGAAAATATGTAAGAAGCAGAGAAATTGGTAAATAAAAGGATGCACAAATTAAATATTTATGGAAGACCTAAATATGCCAACGTTAGAGGTAGGTGAGGCTGAGCAACTAACAGTTAGACCCATCTGATCCAGCTTCATATAGGTACATTTCAATTTGAAACCATGATTATTAAATGTTTGTGTCTATAATGACTAAAACAATGGCAAAGTTGATGCCAAAATTGATAGATATGGAGCAGTGTGATTTTGTGGAGGGGAGGCAAACATTTGACAGCATTAATAGAAAATGATGATCCAGAGCAAAGCAGAAGGTAAAAAAATACACTATTACTGGTGGGTCTTGATGCAGAGAAAGCATTCAACAGAGTAAGCTGGGATTTTATGACTAGAGCAATAGAAGCATTTGCACTTCCTGATACAATAATAAGGATAATTAGAAGAATACATAAGGGATTAGATGTAAAAATCATAGTAGGAGGATTCTTGTCTGATAATTTATTTATTTAACATTTGTTTACTGGGAAAGTTTGACTGGGACAGAGCCCATTTTCAGTGGAGGCCCAGGGAGTAATGCTCCAGACGCATCTCTTTACAATGTGGGAGGAAACCCATGAGAACGCAGGGAGGACATGCAGACTTTGCACTGAAGGCACCCCAGCTAAGAATTGATCCAAAGAACTTCTTGCTGTTAGGAGATGATGCTAACTGCTGCACCACTATGCCGCAGTTGTGGCACACTGCTACAGTCATCCCTCCCCATAAAGGGGGAGTGACTACAGACCCTGAGAATTATTGACCAATTAGCCTGACAAGTCTGATATGTAATACTATGGCGTGCATCATCATGGACCTAATTAACAAGGATGTAGGAAATGTCCAAACTCTGGATCCCATGCAGTTTGGTTTTATGAAAGGTAGAGCATGCTGCTCAACCTGGTGGACTTCTTTGAGTCAGTCACCAGAGCTGTGGATGAGTGTAAGGCAGTTCATACAGCCTACCTCAATCTGGCCAAGGCCTTTGATACCATTACTCACTCAGGAATTATTGATAAACTCACCAAACTAGGCATTCACCCATGTATCACTAGGTGGGTTGCAAACTGACTCACAGATAGAACCCACAGTGTGAAAGTAGCAGACTCCAAGTCAGACTTCAGACCAGTCAAAGTGGAGTCCCATAGGGATCAGTCTTGTGTCCTCTCCTGTTTGGCATCTACTTCTCAGAAGTCCAGGCCAACACAGAGGGACTCTGGCTGACCAAGTTCGCAGATGACTGCAAACTGGGAGCCATTATTAACTCTTGAGGTGAAGCAGACATCCTACAGAAAGGCCTCACTGAGACCAATGACTGGTGCTGAAACCATGGCCTTAAGCTTAATGCCAAAAAATGTGTTGTCATCACCTTTGGGAAAAACTCAGTTCCCACTAATTACCACATCGATGGAACCCACTGAACACTGAAGGCGTTATAAGAGATCTGGGGACACAGGTTGACAGCAACTTCTCCTTCAACCACCACTTTGTCACTGTGGTCAGAAAGTCCTTCTCTGTGGCACATCTCATTACCAAGGGCTTTGCATCCAGAAAGAAGGAAGTCATCATCTCTCTCTGTACTCTTCCCTCATTAGACCAATCATCGAGTATAATGCCCCATTTGGCATGTACCTCACTAGACACCTGCAACAGCTGGAGAGGCCACAA
Organism: Protopterus annectens; assembly: GCF_019279795.1. Classification (NCBI taxonomy): domain Eukaryota; kingdom Metazoa; phylum Chordata; order Ceratodontiformes; family Protopteridae; genus Protopterus; species Protopterus annectens. The sequence continues at coordinate 734,617,820 of NC_056734.1, read as the reverse complement.
AAGTACTTCACAAAGAGATCCTAGGCCTTAAACACATGTCCTACATGGACAGATTAAAAAAAACTCCAGTTATTCTCTGTCTCCTATCATCTACTAAGAGGCGATCTCTGCTTGACTTACAAAGCCATGTCCGACCCTGCTCTGTTAGAAATGCTACATCTAAAGAAATCACAATTCCTCCACACCACATGCTCCAGAGACCTCAACCTCATTACCACAATCAACAGAACATGCTGGAGGGACAGGTTCATAACCATGACCCAGAGACTGCTCATGGTATGGAATAGACTTCACATACATGTCAAGCAGAGCACCTCACTGGCCCTCTTCACTGGCCCTCTTCAAGAGAAATCTTGATGAGTAGATGGGAAATAAAAAATTCACCCCGGGGATCACTCCAGTGGCTCTTCTTGATAGAGGCAATGGGAACTAGCGTCGGGCGCACAATGCCGGGGCACTTCTATAGGTTAGGCTTGTAAAGGCTCCAGGGCCATTAGCCTAGTACACACCTATGAACCAATGAACATAAGAGTCAGACAAGGGTGTCCTTTTCCCCATTTGTTGTCTGCATTATATTTAGAACCACTGGCAAAGAAAATAGACTTAGAAATTCAAGGATATAATTGGTATAGTGTTTAAGAAAAGTTGGCTTTATTTGTTATTATTTTGTGCCTGATGGAACAAGACAATGACATCTTAGTGTTTTGGAACTTTCTGCGGCAGTTCCTTTTTTTTCATGATATAAAATTAATGAAGATAAAACAAAAGCTATAGCCATAAACTATGTACCCACATGTGAATTTGTTCAACATCCATATTAATGAGGACATGATAAAATGAAGTATTTAGAATTATGAATTAAAGTGATTTTGTTATGGCAGCTAAAGATATGTGGGAAAAGACTAAACAAAAGATAACAGAAAAACTGAGAAACTGGAAGCTCATGCCTAAGGATATGTATAGCAAGATGCAAGCAGTAAAAATGTTTTTAGTCCGTTTAGTTTTATACATGTCAGGCCTATATTTATAAACCAGAAGAGAAATTGTTGACAATAATTAATAAAGAGTGGAAGGATTTTATTGTGGGGGGGGGGGGGTAAGAGGGCAAGAATCAGTAGAACAAAGAGGTTTAGAATTACCTGATTTGAAGGGATATTTTAGAACTATACGGTTAAAGCCCTTGTACATAACACAAGCAGAAACTTACAATTCATAGTGGAAAGTAATGCTGCTGAAGAAGCAGGGCAATTCAAGAAGTAAGTAAAGAATGGGATTGTGGATGCAAATCCCTATGGAGAATAAGTCACAGAGAATATTGTTTTCATAAAGTAGCAGAACTAATCCAACAAAGGAATGGAGAATAAAGATTCGTCTGCTAGGGATGACTGCAAGTAAGGGTACAGAGGATAGGCAAGAGGGGATTTGAATTTACTGGAGGATGCTGGCAAAGGAACTAAGGTATTGGGAACAAATGATTGATGAAGGAAAAGTAATAGAATGGGAAGCGGCCGAGAAAACATTTGAATTGCAAGCTAGTGATCACCTTCCCTATCTGGGATTGATATCAGTTTATAGAGAAAAAGAAAGGGATAGGATAATCCTAAATGAAAGACCTGAATTGGTTGAATGTTTACTGAATCTAGAACAGAAGCTGCTGTTATAAAAAGAACAATTAGTAGGTTATATAAAATATTGTACAATAACTATAGATATCAATCAGAGGAGGTCAGAAAAGATTGGGAAGAGAGATTGGATAGACAGTTCACAAGGAAACAATGGGCTAACGTGTTTGGTTCCTAAACATGCAGCAAAAGTTATAAGATTTAGGATTTTTGCCTCAAAGTGTTTGCATAGATACTTTTATACCCCAAGCAGACTCCAAAGAATTTTTCCTCAGGTAGATGGCAAATGTTAGAGGTGTGATGGGGAAGAAACCGGTAACTAAGACCATATGGTTTGGGAGTGTAATGATTTGGCAGACTTTAAAAATTCCCTACAGAGTACTCTGTCAGGAATACTGGATGAGCAAATGAGCGCAACTAAGGATTTTTTTTTTTTGAGCTGGGATACATAATCTGAATTACCTAGGATGTAGTAAGGCCTTGCCAAAAAGCATTTACTAGAAAATAGAAACAAAAATCTAAACCAACTAAACTTGAAATAGTGAATATTGTAACAGAGATAAGAGAACAGAAAGTGAGATCTTTAGAAATGGGAAGGAGTAAATTACATAGAAAAAGTGGAATTTGTGGGAACAATACATGCAGAAGAATGTTTTGTATGAGGAATGACCTTTAAGAGAAGGCAGAACTTGAACAGTTTATGTAATGTTGCTTTGATGTTGTTTGTCTTTCGGCTTTTTCCCAGTAAGGGGTCGTCACAGCGGAACTCCGGTCCGCTAATGATTGGCAGTAGATTTTTTTTACGAAACGCCGAGATGCCAGCTCAATGCCCAACCTTCAATGAAGGCACGCCCATTTACGCACGCATGTCTTTCGAACGCTACCCAACCACGGGGAGGACATGCAAGCTACACACAGGAGGCACTCCCAAGCCGAGAATTGAACGGGAGAACCTCTTGCTGTGAGTTAACAACGCTACTGCTGTACCACCACGGACATAACAGTATATGTGATTTATAATGTTTGTAAATGTGAACTTGTTAATATGGTTTGATTACTTTTATATAAATCTAAGTTTGCCTGTCTAACAAGTGATAATTCAATAAAGGTATTAAAAAAAAGCTAATAGCATAACACACTAAGCTCAGAGAGAGGAGGCAAGAAAGTCTTTGAAAAGCAGCTGGACTGTGAACCTGTTTTCAAAGTGTCTGGTGTGGACTGTTGCTGGAGACAACAGTGCACATGTGCTGCTTACACCTGGGGATAAAACTTCCTGACTTATTTATATTGCGTTGTATTCTTACTTATTTACATTTTGTTTTGTATGTTTGCTGTTTTACCAGTATTTGTAGAGCAGTGGAGCCCCTTTCGGTTCACATGGAAGTCATTTTACCTCCTAGTGTGTTCATTGTATCCATGTGCAGAAGGTGTTTGTCAGAAATGAATAAATGCAATCACTTTTAGCTTATGTTTATAATGAACTGTGATCTTCTATAATAATTATTCATTAGAACGTAATGTAAATGTGTAGTCTTTGGTTGTTAATGCTCGTGGCCCACGTTGTGGTTGAAGATAGTTTTGTGGTTAGCCCACCTATCAAGCTATCGAATGTATAAATGAATAAATAAAGTAACAATATTCTGTAATTCAAAAACATTAGCACCATCAGAAGTAATTACGCAGAATTTTGGTTGCGAAATTCACATGCTGCAATGAAAACTGGAGCAGGAAACACCATAGGGTGTTATTTTAACTCCTTACTGATGAGAAATCAGTTTGGCTTACATTCAGGAAGAGAACTAATCCTGCAAGCCGTCTTCCTGTTTTGCATGCATTACACACTCTCGCTTCAATTGGCAGAGAGGAAGGAATGCTGAAGAAAAACACGGACATATAAAATTGATTCAAATAATTAGTGTAATTCCTTTGGACTGCCCAAAAAACTTTACATTACAAATTGCTCCTGTTCCTAAAAGTAATGTAAAGTTTTGGGGCAGTCCAGAGGAATTAGAATAACATTTTGAATTATAATTAGGTCTGCCCTATCATCATGCATAGTTGGTATTTCTTCATGACAAGGATATCAGAAATTGCCTGTTCGGCTGTTTAGGGAAACACTTCCATTCGAGTTTTCATGCAGCATCTTCCCCCAACAATCCAAATCCTATAGTGGGTGCAAATACACCAGTGAGGGAAACAGCATCTGAGCTTGTATTTAAATTCACCATCCAAAGTGGGGCATTACACACTCTTATGTACTCATATTACACACACTTAAGAACCCAACCGACAGGACAATGGCAGGCAATACAACTCAAGTGTGCGTCTGCAATGCACGCAAGACAGGGAGAGGGTTTCTCAAATTGTCACTGTTCCTAAAAGTAATGTAAAGTTTTTGGGCAGTTGGAAGGAAGTACAATAACAGAAGTGTTTCATGCACTCGATTCTGTGGAGGTATGTGGATCTCGCAACCGCGAAAATCTGGTTGCGATAATATGTAAGTACCATATTTTTTGTTACTCCAGTGCAAATATTTGGACTGGGATGCCGTGTTTTATAAAGAATCTAACCAATATATATTTCAAGGCCAAGCTTCTTGAGCCAAAATACATGATCGGGCTCCTGAGAAATCAACTCATTTAGACTCTCACCTTCTTTCACAATTTAGTACTGCCTTACCCAAACCATGAGATTGATGAAATAACTCTATGCATTATTGCATTGTTAGAAATTCTGTATTTTACTTCTGTACATATTTCTATCCAAACTCAGTATTCTAGTCGTTGAATTCATGTATATGATACTAATATTCATATTTATTGTATTCTTTAGGTTTTAGTCTTCTTTCACATATTGCTTTAACCCACATTCTGCTTGTATTTCACTATCACTTTTCATTTCTTCTGCTGTCTTTCAAAAAGTGTGCACAGACCGATGGCACTTTTTTTGTATGACTGCAATACATGTGTACGTACCTCACTGTACACTGGTGAAATTTATGTGGAATATATAAACAATATGGAATTTGATATTAATTATGTCTAAATGAATTATGTCTTCGGGATGGTTCTACTTTTAATGTTTGCAAATATGAAATGGAATATACCAAATGTATGTACATTCTTTACTGATATGATTATGTTTCATTGAATTATAGTTCGAGGTGAAATAATTTAATTCATATGGTCATCTGATATTTTGCTGAAAATAGATGTGTTGCAACCATAATACTGAGTAAAAAATATTAAAATGTCAAAATATTGAAAGATGAAAATGGCATACTCCCTCTAAGGACAAGTTGTAATATAGGTTCTTAAGTGGTTTTCTCTGCAGCTTTGCTGCTTTAGGTATTTTGATTTCAGCAAGTCCTCCTACAGGACCAATGCCAGCACTTGTTACTTGTTTCAAGTTACTTCTAAGAGAGTTCAGTGTATTACCTTTTATCATTTCAATATTTCAACATTTTTTATTCAATATTATAGTTTTAGTATATCTACTCCTCTGGTCAGACACACACACACACACACACACACATATATATATATATATATATGTGTGTGTGTGTGTGTCTGTGTAAAATACATGCATAAATGATATTGCATTGTTTATAATTGTGTTTTAAGTCACATTATATGGTTGCATTAATTCTGTTCATCAATAAACATGAGTAACAGTATGTGGGTATATGGACAGAAAACGCAGACAAAATTAAAACAAGTTGCTACACACAGTCAGTATATATTAGTTATTATTAAAGCCTGAGTACCAAAATTGCTCTTGGTAAATAAATAGTGTATTTGTCTTGGTTAAAAAATTGTTGGTTACATTTTGAGAAAATATCTGTAACTGTCAGTGGACATATAAAGAATTTTAAGAAGGTATTCAGTTTCTACGCATTTCTGCCACATTTGAATCAGACATTAGTGTATGGGATTAGCAGTTTAGTGATTATGCTTCTGAGCATCATAACTACTGTGTCACACTTCTTTCCGGCAATCATGAAGAAAATAAAATTGAATAAAATGAAAGTTATAAGTTTTTTTTTTTATGTTTTTGGCTATTCAAGTTATAAACTTTTATGGTGTTTTGGCTATGTGGAGTATTAATTTGTTCTATGTCACATAATTAACATAAAATCTGGACCAGCTTGACAATAGTTTCAAGTCAGTTTGATTTTGTTTTATATGTTTATTTGCAAATTCTTTGATTTTAGCCAAAGATGTTTTTTTCCAAGGTAATCATTAGGTTACATGGAGAGAGAGAATGCTAGCTAAGGAGTTGCATCTAAGAAGGGCCATGCCGTCTGCTTACAAAGTAGCATTGAAGTGACAAATATCAAGAAAAAGGGGCCTGAGCTACTTTGAAAAAGTGTAGTGGATGTAATATAAAGCCCCCAGAATGTAAGAGTGTTAGTCACAGGGGAAAGAAAGATTGCAACATGAACATGAGAAAACCTTTACCAGTCCACTGCTGTGTACAGAGTGGTAAGTTTAAGAGCAGAAACAAACTGCTGTAAATCAGACTGCATGAGGCTTAGAATATAACTCAGTGTTTAGGCACCACTCACTAGCAGCATAAAATGAAACAATTCAAGTTTTATATGATTGCATGCTTTTATACAACTGTGGACAGATAATTTCAAAGTAGATAATGTTATGTTTTATGCCACTTTTGAGGAGAAATGATTTACAGACTATTGCTAGGTAATGGCATTTTTAAAAGTGGAAAAGTGCAACTCTCAACTAGGACCCGCTCACTGCCTATCAGACAAGGTTGAGCAGCTTTCTCTTTAAGCCATTCTACAATATACATGTGTTTCTAGACCATTTATCTTATGTATTGACAATTCTACATAAATAAGAAATGGTGGTAAAGGTAGGGTTATGTTCACTGGCCACCAATTACAATCACAGATCAGATCCCAGGGAATTCTGTGTGTATACTTTAGATGTTTTTCAAGGTATATAAAAAGTGCTCTTGGCATTAGGCATTTAGAAAGCATTTTAAATGTAATTTTTCAGTTTCCATGACCATAGACCGACATTGAACAGCATGCTGTTTTATCAGATTTGATGTTCAGCTTGAACTAAACATACTGGTAACATATTCTCTAGTTAAAAAAAAAAAAAAAAAATATATATATATATATATATATATATATATATATATATATATTCATAAAATGAACAAGCATAGGACTCTGTCTAGTTCTAACCTCACCACCATGAGTGTTGAGGAAAAAAATAAAAAACAGAGAAACTAGTTGTCTTAAAACTTCATTGATGAGCTCAGTCACAATAATTTTCAAAAATCATCAAACCCAGTTAGTGTTCCAAAGGAACAAGCCTTTGTTTGTCACAGGCAAGTGATCCTCAGTAACAAAAATCAGAAATATTTTATAATGTTAAACATACCAGCTTTTATACACTTAACAGTAGGTGTGGAAAATATATGTATTGTTTAATTTTAACCAGACTATTCAAGGCAAACAATATAAACAGGGCAGTAAAAAGTACATTTTAGAACCGTAAGTACCCACCCCACATACTACTACTGATTAGATAAAACTAAATCCTAGTTAAGGAAAACACTACCTACCTGTTTGCAGCCCACATTCGCAAATCATTTATTAAGAAGAGCATCGCTGATGTGTCTGGTGTGTTCCTGTTGATAGTTGGAAGGATTTTGTTGAATACCTGAAATCTAATGCTTTTGGATTGACATTTTTCTGTAAAATAACATTTATTTACCATGGATTTTTTAGATGTTAATGTGACCAAACTGATTGATGGCAGTATTGCTACAAGTTTGTATCATAAGCTGTTTACAAAAAACTCAATGTTAGAGGCTTCTAGTTGTCATTCTAATCATGTGATTCAGAATATACCTACAGCACAATTTTTGAGACTCAAGCATATTTTTAGTTCAACCGAAATGTGTGAAATAGAGGTTGCTAAAATGAAAGTTAGATTTATTAAAAGAGGTTATATAAAACCATTGATTAAAGATGCATATGCCATGGCTGTGAATCAACCCAAGGAAAATTTGTTAAGATCTGTCAATAGGAATACAGAAAGAAAGGAGTCCTTGTCTGTACCTAGATTTATAACTACTTTTGGCACAAATACTTTTAAAATCCGTGAGATAATTAACAAATATTGGAATCTTCTTAAGACTGGTATATTTTTTGAGAAATATCTTGATACATACTGCCATTTTGGTTACCAAACAGGTAAAAATATAGGTGAATACCTTCCAGATTTTAAAAATAATAATATGAGTGTGTATAAAAGTAATGAAAACCTGTTAAGGGAAAGCACCTTTTGTGGTAACTGTGTTTACAGCAAGATTATTTCTAAGACTAAATCTTTTACTTCTATAAATACTGCTAAAGATTTTGAAATTAGACAGTTACCTATAATACTGAATGGGTAATATATATGGCAGTATGTCAGTGTGGTGCATTTTATGTTGGACAAACATCTAGGACATTAAAACAAAGAATAGTGGTTTACTTGAGCAATATTAATTGCAAATGTTCTAGGAGTGCTTTATATAAACACCATTTAGAACATGCAGCTCCGCATTTTATTTTTGTGGGCATTGATGTAGTTAAAGGTGAAGGGTTGTCCAATATTTCAAAACATAAAGTATTGGACCAAAAGAAAAGATTGTGGATCATTAACCTGGGACTTTCTATAGACCTGGGCTTAATGAATATTGTTAATAATTAATTTATTTTAGTTGATAGAGGTGAAGGACTGGTTATAGTAAATTTGGTTGAGCTCTTGTTTTTTTCATATTTATATTTGTTTTGTTTTCATATTTGTTATTTAGGAATGGTTAAGCAATTTTGAACTTTGTAGCTGATACAAAAATTGGCACTTAAAATGCTGATTTTTTTGGATATTAGTCACTTTAGATACATTTAAATATTTAGATAAAATGCTAACTTTGAAATATAGTAATATTGTTACTATGTATTTGGGAGTGGGATCTTTGTAAGGCTAACTATTGAAGGAATATAGAAGGAATTTAAAAATATATATACTTATATTATCTGTTATATTAAAGGACACTGTTTCTTTAAGACTGAGATTTAAAAGTTTACTAAGTTGCTGATTTCTGTACTGCACTGATGATGACAGTGGGCGAAACCAGTTTGCTAATTTGAATTTTCATACTGGCTGCTTGCTATTTTGTCTGTATAGTATTCATTAGAATAAAATTGAACATCGTTGGTGGGTTGTCGGAATGTTTATTTTTCTGTGAGGAGCTGGAATAAAGTAAAGTGGTGTTTTTATTTACACACACACACACACATATATATATATATATATATATATATATATATATATATATATATATATATATATAAATATATGTGTGTGTGTGTGTGTTTGTGTGTGTGTGTGTACATATTTTATACATACTGTGATTGATGAATGTATTGGTGAGATATTGTGGATCAGAAATGTAGTTAACTCAGGAATATAATATAAAATGAGTAGCCTGACATCAGTAAATTAATGAGAAGTAACACAGAAGTTATTTTTATTTTAAGTTTCACACATTAGAAAGTGATGAATATATTATTTCCTTCAGGCTTATAAATTAATATTAGACGCCAGTAGCAATAACTGAAAATTGAGTTAGATAAGTATGAATTGAATGTGCTAATTGCAAACGGTATACTAAACTTATTAAAACACTTACTTCATTTCCAAGTGCTACATGGATATTTTTATACATTATAATCCAGTTACCCCACTTTATAAGCTCAGATAAGGTTTCAATGTAAAATTGCATTGATGATAGATTACCCAATGGCTTTAAACTAAGGCTGAGATATTCATTCCATAGTGCCTTTGCCCACAGAAGTACCTGCAAAGTAGACTTAGGTATAAAACTAATGCTGAAAAGTTTTGGCATCTCATAGCAAGCCCTTTGAAATGTGTTTAGTATATTGTTATGTGCCGCTCCCCTGACTAAAAGTGTAGTAATTTGTTCTCAAAAGGGAAGAAAGAAAACCTAATAGTAGCCAGCCTGTTTTCATTGAGAAGAAAGTTCTGGTATGTGACATGTATTTTAATAATGGTGTCATCTGATTTGACAGGTCTTTTAGTGACTGTCCTTGTGATAGTCTTCCTTAACATTATATAGTTTGCCAGACTATGAACAACAAGCCCCACTTTCTGTTAGTGCACTTTTGTAATTAGCTCACCTCTGACAAGTGCTTCAGTGTTATTACCTGTACTGCTTTCCTTGCTGAGTGACAGGTTGCCCACTGATGAAGATCCATAGTAAAACTACAGCTCACCATCATTCATGTCTGACTGAAATCTTCAGATAAGTTCACTAACCTAGTTAAACTAAATAATTAAATTGCATCCAAAGCACAGCTCTTCATTCCCTGCCTGATCTTTAATCAGTGTCAGTCTCCAGTTTAAGGGTGATGTCATGCTGATGCTAGAAATGATACAGTGAAGAGCCTTAAAGTCTGACATCACAGTTAATTTCTCATGCCAGAAAACCTGCAGCCATTGAGTCCTCCTTGTCATTCCATGTGTGTCTTTTCATTTGTATCATCAGGAGAACTTTTGTTCATGTGTCAATGTATTTGACGTCTCCGGTTTCTGGAATACATGGATTATCATCAGATCTATTTGCTAGTGTTACTGCCAGAAAATGCAAGTTACTTTTAGCTGTTTCAAGATGGATGCCTCACAGGCAGTGTGATAAGTCTCAGTTATAGCTTCAGCTGCAAATGCTTGTCCCAGTTTTCTATGCTCTTCCCATGTTGTCCTGTAAATGCTTTCTCCATGTGTGTATGGCTGCTTGTAACTAGCTTATTCTTCAATGATGGAAGCCCTAACATAGCCTGACATACTCATGATGGCTGGCCAGCAGTCTGAATTGCAGTCTGTCTTTGACATTAAGATTTGGTAAGAGTCATTGCTGTTTACTTGAATTGGAGGTATGAAGTCCAGTGACCTAGAAGAAAGAAGATGGTTTTGCCTGTCATAACAGCTAAAATGAATTGGACTCCAGTGTGAACTACTTTTCAGCCCTTTGTCATTCATCTGAATCTGTGTTCAGTCCTTGGTCACACATTTTGCTGTAAATGCATTTCATCTTGGTTGTTGTTTGATCTCAAATAAAATGAGTAAGATAATTCTGTATCAGTAAATCAAGGATGCACAGTGCATAAATCTGTCTTGTAAGATGGAAGAAAAACAAACAGCCACATAGCCCTATGCTTTTGTCAGACAGTCCATGTAGGGTGTAATGTGTATTTGCCATACCTCTCAACCTCTTAGAGCAAGACATCTGGACAACGCCAAAAACTATGAACCTATATAAATAGAACGTGCTGGAGGGACAGATTCATCACCCAGAGACTCCCTATGCTGTGGAACAAAATCCCGGTACATGTGAGGCAGAGCACCTCTCTGGCCTTGTTCAAGAGGAATCTTGACCAATGGATGGGAGATTGCAGATATACCCCAGGGATTACTTCAGTGTCACTGCTTGACAGAGGCACAGCAAAATGATAGGCATAGTTTTTATTCAAACTAAAGGGGTGGCGAAAGCCACATAACTATGGGCTAGGCTTATAAATGCCCTTGGGCAGATAGCCTAGTATGAACCTATGAACCTATGAACCTATGAACCTATAATGGAGGATGACAACAGCTCAAAAATAGGGACAGATTTTAAATATTCTGTTATAAACTTAGAAAGCTTCTAGAAAAATAGGATTTGTTAGCCTGCATTTTTTGAAGGATATAAAGTCTAAAGCTCAAATGTGCATCATTATTTATTGTCTTCAATCTTGAGTCATTTGCTAGAAAGCCAAAAATTTTATGAGGAACAGACCAAAAGTATGAAGCAAAAATCTGGACATTCTGTATAAATCTGGACAGCTGAGAGGTAATTGGTACCTCTAGTTTAGCCTGCATAGCAGAATTTTATCATGCGATTTCAAAGCTGCTTCATTTTGTAGAAGCATAAATTTAGTTTCACTTAAAAAATGTTTGAAATGTTTTTATTTCTGGAAATTCAGTGTAGTTCATTGTTTAGTTATTGCTCTCACCGTGTGTACATCATACCTCTCAATCCCTTTGCACAAGAAATCTGAACAAAGCATGACATAATGCGGGGACAAAGGGCCAAAATAGGGCCACATTTGAAATATTGCTCTTATAAACTTAGAAAGAAATTTGCTAGAATAGCAGAATTTGTGATAGCGTGTATTTTTGGAAGGACATGAAGTCTGAAACTCAAAGGGATGTCATTATTTAGTGATTTTAATCCTCAGATCGTACTAGTGATTTGTCACAAGACCATAAATTTTATGAAGAACAGGACAAAAATAAGATGCAAACATCTGGACATTCTGTGAAAATTTGGACGTTAAGAGGTATGCTGTAGATGTGTTTGTTTTTATTTGACAGTGGTAATGTCCACTTACTTTCCTAAAGCCTCATTTTCAGGGGGACACTTGGTCAGTGCCTTACAAGAAATTCTGATATTTTTCTGAAATTGCTATGCAGTACTTAACTTCTACCTGACCTGCCATTGTAACGGGCAGATAAAAACTTGCATTAATATCTTATTCAAAATTCTATACATCAGGACGGGAGAAACTCTAGTCATGCTGCAGTGCTGTGTAATTATTATTGTATACATAAGGAAAGGAGGAACTCTAGTCATGCTGCAGTACTGTGTAATTACTACTGTATATATCAGGAGGAGAGGAACTTTAGTCATGCTGCAGTACTGTGCAATTACTATTGTATACATCAGGAGGGGAGGAACTTTAGTCATGCTGCAGTACTGTGTAATTACTATTGTATACATCAGGGGGGAGGAACTGTAGTCATGTTGCAGTACTGTGTATACATAAGGAGGGGAGGAACTCTAGTCATGCTGCAGTACTGTGTAATTACTGTTGTATACATCAGGGGGGAGGAACTCTAGTCATGCTGCAGTACTGTGTAATTTCTATTATATACATTAGGAGGGGAGGAACTCTAGTCATTCTGCAGTACTGTGTAATTACTAGAAGTATCTACTATTCTTGTTAGGGGAGTAAACGTTACATGTAGCATGGTAGAGCAAATTACCTGGAATCTAGGTCATCCCTTTCACCCAAAAGTTCTCATAATATATATTTTGGCCATCTAAAATCTACAAAAAATATTACACTTTTGCCAATGTTTTTGTTTAGCTAGAGCATATGTACTGTATGTCTCAGTATGAGTTAATGACTTGCCATCTTACCCACTTCTCTGTGAGCTGTAGTTTTATTTCCTTCTCTCAAAGAGAAGCTGTTCTGATTGCCATCTTATAGATCCCAGAATAATGACATATATTACTTTCTACAAGCACTAGGCATTGCTGAAGAATACAAAATAGTTACTGCTCTGTTTCAGCATAGTTTTCAGCACTATGTGTCTGTGAGGCAGTTTCCCACCATAATACTGTAAGGTTCACTTTGTTGAGTACGTAGTAGTATTTTCTGTTTGCGGCTTTATGGACTTCGATGGTTCCCTAATGAGGATCATTTTTTTTTTTTTTTTTCAATAGATCCTCTCATATCTTACTTCTCCCATATTGTGAGCTATGGTTTATGCATCAGGCAAAACAGCACTCCTGCGCGAAAGGCAGATGCACGGCTCAAAAACAAACGTGAAAATCCAGTAGAAAAAGAGCCAGCATACTGTATACACTTTATTTGAACAAAATCAGACCGGTTTCGGCCGGAAAAATATCACAGCCTTCCCCAGTGTAAAAAATATTAAATGATACAGCTTCGATTAAACATTAAATACACATATCTAAATGCTGATTGGTCCATCCTAGAATTGTTCATTCAAACCGGGAGGGAACAGCCCACCCAGTTTCACAATCCACTTTTTTTCTTTGTTATTTAAGATAGAGTGCCACCCCATTTTATTGGATTTATTGCCCTTCACAATGTCAATAACCATAAATGAAAACCTGGCAGTGGAATGTGTCAGATGATGTTTATAAAGTGCATTAGAAGCCTTTTTATTTTTGATGTTACTGATATGTTCCGAAATTCTTATTCTAAATGGACGCGAAGTCTGACAGATGTAAAAAGAACCACAGGTACATGTAGCTTGATATACTAGCCAATCAGTACTGCAATTGACAAAAAACTGTGTATCATAAACTACCGAACAATTGCGGCTGGAAAATTGTTTAGATTTGACCACCTTATCACAGTGGATACAATGTCCACATGGATAATAGCCAACTAGTGGCTTCTCCATTATAGTAGTTTGCATGTATTGAGAAGGTTGATGCATAGACCCATGTTTATAATGGTTGAAACAGGAAGCAAGATTTTTGCCTTTATGGTATGAAAATTGATATCTGTTGGGTATAATTTGAGCTAGCTCATCATCATATTGTATTATGTTCCAATGTCTCCTGACACTTTCAGTTAAGTTAACCGTGTTCCTGGCATAGGCTGTGACCAACCTGATGGGTTGTGTTGTTGTGACGTTATGATCTTTATATCTCAAAAATTCCTCCCTATTGGTTGAATTGACCAAATTGCTTGCCTGCAACACATACCTCATGCCATAACCCCTAGCTTTAAATCTGTTTGTAAGATCTTTCCTTTGGCTCTGAAATGAAGAATCATCAGAACAAATTCGTTTTAATCTGATGAATTGCGATTTGGGAATGTTACGGGCTATGTGTGGAGGATGAAACCTGGTCGCATGGAGAATGGTATTATATTGGGGATATTTTCTGAATACTTCGGTACTCAGCGTATGGTCTGGCTTTGCTGCCGTATTCTTTTTATTGTTGCTTTTTAGCTTATTTTCATTTTAAGTGTATAGTGTGGAATTCTTTACATCTTTGCCATCTTTTTATTTAAGAGAGGCATAAGGTGATTTTCTTGGGTAGGGACGCAGCTTGGTATTGAATGATATGTTCATTTCTTTTTTGGGCTGCTATTGTTCCTACTATTGTTAAACAAAATATTTACACACTTTTTACTGACATAGTTTTTGTGGCTATCAGTAATACATTTTTTGATTCATCCAATTCTCACATTTTGGAACAAATATAGATCTTGACATGGATCTCTCAAGCTTGGTAACAGGATTATCAGCTGATAGGGAAGATCTTAGAGCATTTGGCCTTGGTGCCTCTTTTCAACATAACAATAGTACCAATGATGCACTTAGTTCCGAGTCTACCTGTACTCTAGCTTTTGAAGGCTTATTTAAACTGCTTCGTACTCTCAGATCCAACATTTGGCATTCCAAATTATTTAAGGCATATATTGCCAAAGGGATAACCCCTCGAGGTCTGAGAGTACGCATACAACCTCATGTGGGGACAGTGGACTCGGAGCTAAGTGATCAGTGGTCTCAAATACAGCAGCAAGCCAGTATGTCCTTTGTGAAAGCTCTATCCAAATATTATGATCGAGTCATTGACAAAGAAATTGATGCAATAACCAGATTGGTGGATGATGTCAAACCTTTTGAAGGTGAACCCTTTTACAATAAACACCTTAATAAAGTGGCCACAGATCTTAATAATTTGGAACAACAACTTAAAAGCAGAAAAATTAAAAAGTTTAGGAGGGATCAGACTGATTACCAGCAGGGCAATCCTTTTTTAAATAATTCTAAACATGTGAGATTTACACCTTCATTATCAAAGACTTCAAAGAGAAAGAGACCATGCTCTATTCTGAGAAAATCTGGTCATGATACTGGGTCCTCGACTGAGGACTTTTCTTCTTGTACAGATAACGAATTCCAATCAGTATCAAGTTCACCAGTACCAAAAAGGACAACATTGTCTGTCCCTTTAGGCTCAAGTATCAGTGGGGGGGACGCAAACACAGGAGGCATAGACAATATTCAGAGTTTGTTGAAAATGGTCATACAGAATTAGTCACAGATTACAACAGGAATGTTTTAAACTTATCTGATTTTGTGCTATCTCCAGCCCATTTGTCTCTGCTTAATAAAGGCTTAACTTACATTCTGGGTTTCATGGTGTCTGAAGAAATATTTGCTCAAGATTTAATGTCTTTTTGTAGAATCTTAAATTTAAGATTGTTTTTTGGTAATGATGATAACAATTTTGCTGATGATAAATTTGTATATCATAAATCATCTTTTACTCCCCCAATGCATCCTTTGGTACATCAGTTCCAGAATAGCGTTCTCAAAGATCTGCATTTTTCTAGGTCAGAGACATATTATAAACCGAATAATGTAACTATTGTTGAAAAACAAGCTATTCTGGAACTACAAAATTACAAGAATATTGTCATCATTCCAGCGGACAAAGGTGGAGCCGTGGTTGTGTTAAATTGGAAAGATTATGATCAGGAAGCTAAAAGACAGTTGTCTGATGGTAGATATTACTTTGAGATGCATATTAATCCCATTCATTGTTTCAAAAAATTAATCGATGATTTTTTAATTCAGGCCAGGGATGAAGCTATTATCACCAATGACATCATGCAACAACTTATGATTCAGGACCCTGCCAATCAGTACATCTATTTTCTGCCAAAAATCCACAAAAATCCATTACATCCACCAGGCAGACCAATTGCCTCAGGTAAGGGTTATAGTACAGAACCCCTATCTCTGTATCTGACTAAACACTTGAAGCCCCTGCTTCATCTAGTCCGTTCTAGACTACAGGACACTACAAATTTTCTGCAGATAATTTCAGACAGCCAATTAGAAACTGATTGGTTGATGTGCACACTAGATGTGTGCGCTTTATATACAAACATCCCACATGAATCCGGTTTGGAGGCCCTAAGTTATTGGCTGGAGGTGGCTAATTTTTATCATTCTGATTTCAATTCTTTTTTGGTACAGCTAGCAGGATATGTTCTCAGTAGTAATGTATTTTTCTATCGGGACGCTTGTTACTTACAAACAAAAGGTACAGCAATGGGGGCTTCTTTTGCCCCCATTTATGCCGATTTGTTTATGGCATTTGTTGAAAAACAGCTCATTTATGATCATGAGAATAACATCTATTTAGAACACATTGACATTTGGAGACATTTTCTAGACGATTGCTGGATGGTATGGAAAGGAGAGCTTGATATGTTACATGGATTCATATCTTATCTGAATAACAATTCATGGGGATTACAATTTACTGTTTATTATGATTTAAACAGTATCACATTTTTGGATGTGACCATCAATAGATTACCAGACCATACGCTGAGTACCGAAGTATTCAGAAAATATCCCCAATATAATACCATTCTCCACGCATCCAGTTTTCATCCTCAACACATAGCCCGTAACATTCCCAAATCGCAATTCATCTGATTCAAACAAATTTGTTCTGATGATTCTTCATTTCAGAGCCAAAGGAAGGATCTTACAAACAGATTTAAAGCTAGGGGTTATGGCATGGGATATGTGTTGCAGGCAAGCAATTTGGTCAATTCAACCAATAGGGAGGAATTTTTGAGATATAAAGATAGATCATAACGTCACAACAACACAACCCATCAGGTTGGTCACAACATATGCCAGGAACACGGTTAACTTAACTGAAAGTGTCAGGAGACATTGGAACATACTACAATATGATGATGAGCTAGCTCAAATTATACCCAACAGATGTCAATTTTCATACCGTAAAGGCAAAAATCTTGGTTCCTGTTTCAACCATTATAAACATGGGTCTATGCATCAACCTTCTCAATACATGCAAACTACTATAATGGGGGAGCCACTAGTTGGCTGTTATCCATGTGGACATTGTATCCACTGTGATAAGGTGGTCAAATCTAAACAATTTTCCAGCCGCAATTGTTTGGTAGTTTATGATACACAGTTTTTTGACAATTGTAGTACTGATTGCCTAGTATATCAAGCTACATGTACCTGTGGTTCTTTTTACATCGGTCAGACTTCGCGTCCATTTAGAATAAGAATTTCGGAACATATCAGTAACATCAAAAATAAAAAGGCTTCTAATGCACTTTATAAACATCATCTGACACATTCCACTGCCAGGTTTTCATTTATGGTTATTGACATTGTGAAGGGCAATAAATCCAATAAAATGGGGTGGCACTCTATCTTAAATAACAAAGAAAAAAAGTGGATTGTGAAACTGGGTGGGGTGTTCCCTCCCGGTTTGAATGAACAATTCTAGGATGGACCAATCAGCATTTAGATATGTGTATTTAATGTTTAATCCAGGCTGTATCATTTAATATTTTTTACACTGAAGAAGGCTGTGATATTTTTCCGGCCAAAACCGGTCTGATTTGTTTCAAATAAAGTGGATCTTTTGTACACAGTATGCTGGCTCTTTTTCTACTGGATTTTTTATGGTTTATGCATGCCATCTTTTATCAAATTCACCTGTTGCATTAATGCATAAAAAGGATGCTGTTTTCCAAAGCAGTGGTAATAATGTCTAGCACTGACAGGTATGGAACAGTGCGGTACAGCAGTGGTAATAATGTCTAGCACTGACAGGTATGGAACAGTGCGGTACACTAGCACTGACAGGTATGGAACAGTGCGGTACAGCAGTGGTAATAATGTCTAGCACTGACAGGTATGGAACAGTGCGGTACAGCAGTGGTAATAATGTCTAGCACTGACAGGTATGGAACAGTGCGGTACAGCAGTGGTAATAATGTCTAGCACTGACAGGTATGGAACAGTGCGGTACAGCAGTGGTAATAATGTCTAGCACTGACAGGTATGGAACAGTCGCGGTACAGCAGTGGTAATAATGTCTAGCACTGACAGGTATGGAACAGTGCGGTACAGCAGTGGTAATAATGTCTAGCACTGACAGGTATGGAACAGTGCGTACAGCAGTGGTAATAATGTCTAGCACTGACAGGTATGGAACAGTGCGGTACAGCAGTGGTAATAATGTCTAGCACTGACAGGTATGGAACAGTCGCGGTACAGCAGTGGTAATAATGTCTAGCACTGACAGGTATGGAACAGTGCGGTACAGCAGTGGTAATAATGTCTAGCACTGACAGGTATGGAACAGTGCGGTACAGCAGTGGTAATAATGTCTAGCACTGACAGGTATGGAACAGTGCGGTACAGCAGTGGTAATAATGTCTAGCACTGACAGGTATGGAACAGTGCGGTACAGCAGTGGTAATAATGTCTAGCACTGACAGGTATGGAACAGTGCGGTACAGCAGTGGTAATAATGTCTAGCACTGACAGGTATGGAACAGTGCGGTACAGCAGTGGTAATAATGTCTAGCACTGACAGGTATGGAACAGTGCGAGACAGTTGTAATAATGTCTAGCACTGATGGGAAAGGAACAGTGTGAGACAGTAGTGGTAATAATTTCTAGCACTGACAGGTATGGAACAGCAGTGGTAATGTCTACCACTGACAGGTATGGAACAGTGCGGTACAGTATTGGAGTAATGATTTTGTTTTAATAAAGTACGATTTTTAATCTTGCATTTCAATAGTCTATCCTGATACTGTGCTGTGGTAACTTACAGTATAGAAGGATATTATGCTGGAATTGCTTAGATGTATTCACCTTGTGACACAATGCCACAATGGGTAGCATTATTGCCTTACAGCAAGAAGTTCTCTAGTTTGATTTCTAGTTAAGGTACATTCTGTGTGGAGTCTGCATCTCTTTCCTTAAGTTTGCTCTAATTTTCTCCAAGTACTCTCTTTTATTCCCAAAGGTCTGACAATTTACTTCTATTACCTACGTGCCTAGTAAACTTTGCGGATGGCTGCAGCTGTTCATGGGGTTACTGTAGGACTTGGATGTGATTTATGGGCATTGACAGAGTTACCTTGTCAGGTATTCAGATACAAACATACACGCATATTTGGAGGTCCATTAAATGCACCTGTGCATTGCAGCTAATAGTTATTATAATTTGCTGTTACACTGAAGAGACAGTGCAGGGTCATGTTTTTCTGCTTTGATTCTGGCAATAACATTTATGCATGTAAAGTATTTTTAATTAATCTTACAAATGGAGAAGGAAGAGCAGTTTATTTTTGCTACAGATTTCAGCAAATTGAAGAGTTTACTACGAGGAGATTTTTTGTAGCTCTGGTTCTAAACAGACTGTTTATGTATTACATTTCTACTGCTTAGGCGAGCAGAGCAATGGTCAGGGTGCTTGTAGTGAGGTAAAATATTGAAGGACCAGAAATTAAAGCTGTTAAGCTTCATCCTGGCTAGGATAAAGTCCCAAGGTTATAAGAAAGTAAGATGGCCTGCTGTAGCACTTTGTAATCTTAAAGAGGAATATCACAGGTACTTCTTGGTCAGGAAAACTTGCATAAGGTTTAGAAACAGGAATTACAGAGTGATGAAACAATGAAACAGGAGGTTTACAAAGAATACCAAGCTGAGATGTAGTATTCAGTCTGTTACTTGTTTTGAGGGAAATAATCTGATTGATTTAGTGTTCTTTTCTTAATGTGAAACACCAAGTCACAGTTATTTAACTTTTTAAAGTTGGTAATCCCATTATTAGGTGGATGCTCCCAAATGACAATGGAGACTGATGGGAGGGGATTGCAAAATGCTCCACAAAAAGTTTGCTTAATAGAATAAAACAGTGAGTGATAACTGTTACAAACATTTAAGTGAACATGATGAGTTTTTAATAAAAAACAGAATTCCAGAGCTAAAAGTAACACTTAGACCTGAATGATTAAAATGTTAATGTATGCAAAGTTCTTCACTAGTTACAAGTACACTTAACTAGCAGGGACAGACTTTGCTTTACATCTTCACTTGATCCCATTATGACAAATCTTTTTCTTTTACAGAAGAAGTTAATTTTTAGATGTGGGGATAGCATGGGGAGTGACTGATTGTAAGTGAAGAGAGTTTTCTGCGGACTTTATGTAATGGGACCAACAAGTAAATGTTTAGTGTACTACAGATGAGAGGAGAGATAAGTTGCTTCTAGACTCATCTTATGTCTATGAATTTTACCCAGGAATGTATTGCAGTGCTAATCATCTTAAAATTCAGAGGTAATTTCATTATAGTTATCTTCAGTTAGTGGTAGCAGGAGGAACAGATACCTGGCATTGTTTTTCAAATTATTTTTTTATTTTTAAAATGTTTTATTTGTATTTCTCTGCGCACATTTTTATATTTAATTTTCAAGTTGTATTGCCTAATTTCTTTAAAGAGGTCTGTTATTCAGTTTTATAACATTTTGGCTTATTGTTTATTCATTTATTTAAGGTTAGTGCCACAAAACTACTGAGTTTTTAGCTGCTGATAGAGTTCAAACTTCTGTCATTTGCACTAGTAACCGAGAACTTTTTTAATACTACGTGCATATTCAAATATTACTGATCAAGACCTTTTAACTTCATTTGTTGCTTTATATTACCATGTCACTTTAGTGCATATGATGCCGTTTCTGCACCAGTCACTGTTATACACCCCTAGTTAAGTGTCAGAGAACCCAAGCAAGCTTAATTTACAAAATCAGTTTTCCACAGACATATGGTACGTACAGTTATGGAGTCCGTTATTAAGAATGTGATCCAATGGACCTTGTGTCTTTAGCCACATAACCACAAGAAATGGGAGACAAGACTGTAGTTTTATTGTTGCTTCTTGTTTCCTCTTTTTTGTGTGGTAAAATGCTGTAATATTAAATTCTTGTTAATATACATTGACATATTTCATCAATTGCTAGGGCCTAAATGACATTTCATCAAATGATATGACTTTAAATATACGTTCCCTTAACAACTTTGTGATCAACAGCATGTTATACACTGTAATTCTGTTAAGTAAATATTCCTTGTTAAGTAAAAATGTCATAAATAACATTAAAGCTTTATTGCTATAGACAGAATGTATAGTTTTACCTACTACAGCTAGTTTGTACTACATTATCATGTATCATCCAAACCATTTTTCTCACGTTCTGTACTCGGATGCAGTATTATAAATGTACAATTGCTGATAGAAATAATACTTCTTTCATGACTTCACTGACTTTTATAGAGATAAGAAGAAAAAATTTATATTGAAACAGTTGGCAGTGTTTTGCATCACTGTTACACCTTCTCGGAGAAAACTGAATAATATGACTCCAAATCCACAGTTCCATTTAGAGTGTATTTATATAACTTTATTCAGGCTTTCAGGTAAGGATAATTAAGTATTTAAGTCTACAGGCGTTTGAGGGGAGGTCTATGTCTGGCATACAGGGCATTGTCAGACCCCACTCTGATGGGCCTCATGCATATCCGCAAAATAAACAGCACCAGAATTACCTGTTCTAAAGACTTAAACCTTGCCTATAATATAAATAGGACCTGCTGGACAGACAGGTATGTGTCCCACAGAATACACCTTCTCTGGAACAGGCTCCCCAACCATGTGAAGCAGAGTTCCTCTCTAACCCAATTCAAGTGCAACTTGGGACAATTGGAAATTTACCCTGCTTTGACACCTATGCCTCTAATGAATACAGGCAACCTGTAAATGATTCATCTCCCAGGCCCCTGCTTGTAAATGTTTCATCTCTGAAGCCACTGCTTACACTTGTGAAGGGTATCTGAACTTGTCAGAGATTTGGGATGCATGGCTAGGCTTATGAAACTACGAAACAAAATGATTAACATCGAATCTACATATTTAGAAATGTCTAGAAAGGAAGAGCTTGCAGTTGGCAGTGCATCTACAGAAGAGCTAAAAGTTAACAGGTTGTAGTCCAAAGGTGAACTGAGATCGTACCTGAACAGTACTGGTATTTGGGTTATTATCTTGGTGGTGTTTGCTATCCATTGAAGGAGATGTTAAACCAAAGTTCCTTCAGCTAATCCTGAAAGTGGTTGTGGCCCTTCTGGGTGTCCAAGTGGATGTAAAACAGCTAGACACATTATTTTCTCCTTACCCAGTTTATGCTTGTTCCATGCCGTCTTGCATGATGCTGCTGTGGATTCCTTCCATATTATTCATTGCATAGCTCATTCCATTAGTACCCTCTCTGTGAAAAAGTACTTATGAAGATCCGGGGAGTAGTTATTCCCTATAATCTGCTTCTTGTATCCTCCTTCCCCTATTCTCCTTCCTGTCCAAGATGATCTTTTCACATCTCCCTGCTATGGTCTTGTGAACCAATGTCATGCCTCCCCTGTCTTACCTTAGGTGATAACATCTCTAACTCCTCTAGCCTGTTGTATTCCTTCCAGTCAATTCCACAAATATGTATGGTAGCTGTCCTCAGGATTCTTTCTAGCAGCCTGATATCCTTTCCCTTATATGGCCTCCAGATTTGTGTAGTACTCAAGGTCCTGTAGAGCAGAAGCACTACCTCATTACTTCTGTAATCTATACTCTAAGGTTACAGCACAGCACTTTGTTTTCTGCTACCACTTCTTTCTAAATGTGCTCTTGCTGGTCCAGTCCAGGTGTGATTAACACTCCCAGAACCAATCAGTTCTAGTCTTCAAATTGATGTTTCACAAATGAGGTTTGGGAATAAACCACTTTGTCCAGAGACATGTTCGGTACGTTTTAGAGAGAATTAAATGGTGAGGAGTGGAAGTTTGTTGGGGGGGGGGGCTGAGATTATGGAATAGAGAGAGACTTTAGTTTTTGGAAGGGAATGGTTAATTTGTTAAGGGGACTTTCGAGGAAGTGAGGTAGATGTAGGTTGGGTCTTAGGTGTTTTATAGGAGTGTCAATGGGAAGAGGAATCATATTTTGGCATGAACTTACTACATTGCAGGCTTACATATGAGATGACCTGTAGGTACTGCTGTCATCAGGTAGGCCTTGAATTAATAGTTGTGGGTATGGATGAGGTGGATCATGCTTGGTAACCAGCTTGGGTACAATTCTAGGCATTGATTGGAGAGCGTAAGGTTTAAGTGTAATATTTTTTTTTGTAGGGAAAGATTGGTTTGGAGCTGTGGGTAAGTGGTGTTGGGATAGTTCAAGCAGTGGTATGGATTTGCGTTTTGGGGGATGGGAAGTTCTAGCCTAGGATATATGGGGGGGAAGGTGGGGAGAAAGAAATGTAGGGAATCGGTCATTTAGTTAACTGGGGGTAGGGCAGTAAGCTGGTAGTGAGGCTCAGTATGTTAAGAATGGGTTTACATACCTTGTTAGCTATTCTTTGCTTCTCATGATTTTGTTGTGGAATTTCATTATTGATGGGTGGTGCAGTAGTCCCTGGGTCTGCGAAGCGAGGCAATGGGCTTCCTTGTGCGGTTTCCAGCAGGTAGGGATTTTTGGAGTCTTCATTGGTAGGGCTGGTAGGCTGCAGCGGTGGGTTGCTGGTGGTCATTGTAGAGGTGAAGATCTTTTCACGGGCTTAGAATAGGTAGGATAATGGTTACCTGCTGCGCATGCACAGTGTGGTGTTAGCTGTTGGGAAGGGAGTAGGGAGAACGTGCGGGAATAGCTCTCAACTGTTCACATTTTCACTGAGTGTCCAGATTGCTGCCTCATGTCTTTGGTCTGTTTCTCATGAAATTTGTGGATTTCTGGCAAGTCACTGGGGATTGAACTCACTAAATAATGATGGACATTTGAGTTTCAGATTTCTTTTCCTTTCGAAAATGCATGACAACACAAAAACCTGTCATTCTAGCAACTTTCTAAGCTTCTAAGAGCAATATTTCATATATGCCCCTATTTTTAGGCCTTTGTCTGCCCAATATTTTGCTTTGTCCAGATTTTTTACACTAAGGGCTTGAGGGGTATACATGCGAGTGGTTGGTGTGAGAGGGAAGCAACTTGCCGACTGTGAGCTTTGGCAGGACATCTAGGTTTGTCTCATAATTTTGGTTTGTTTCTCTTGCAGTGTGTTTTCTGGGAGTTGGTGGCAGGCAGGGGGGACTGTGTTCCTGCTGGACAATTTAGCTGGATGACCATTCGGATGGGGATGTAAGGAGCATGTGGCCGGTTGGTCTGCAGGTGTGCCTCTTGGCTGTCCCTGATTTTGACTTGGAGTGATTTTGGTACAGATTTTGGAGTGGTCCCTCTTGATGCTTGCTGGAGATGGTGTGACTTTGGGAGGAAAGGTGGTGCATTGTATTCAATGGGTGTGTGGTCAGAACACCCATTGTCTTTGTGAAATGCATATTGGTTGTATTTGGGAATGATGGATTTCTTTTGCTTCAAGAAGTATTGGCGGCCATTCTTTGTTCTGCCCAATAGCTTCAGTTAAAAGTGCTAATGTTTTAAAATGTCCCAAATCGTTCCTGATTTTAATTGGGTTGTACCTGTTGCTGTTGAAATTTGTTCCTGATTGGTTGAGAGCTATGCCTGAGAGTGAGGCATCATAGTAACTATTAGTTCTGTGAAAGGTCCAGGTTTTGCCTCATAATTTGATCTGTTTCTCAGAAGTCGTGTATTTTAGTTACTGTATGGTGGCACAGGGTTTTTATTCTAGCAGCTTTTAGGTGTGAAGGGATTAGGGTGCTTTATACAGTTTTATATTTTGGACATTGTAGAGTAATGTCCCATAAGTGGGCAACAATACAATTTACTGTGCAACAGAGGCATGTAGAAATTTGAATAACAGTTTGCCAGTTTTTTTTTTTTTTTTTTTTTTTGTTAATGTGGTTTTTTCCCCTCGGAGTCTTAATGTGTCTCTGCTTTGTTACAGATGGTGAACATGCAGAGTTTATGGCAGAGGTGGGAGGCCATAGTGGCACAAGCGGAGGAACTGTTCCAGGTGGTGCCAAATGCTGTGTCCTGGATGGCAGCTGACGAGGGCGAATCCACTCAGAAGAGATGACGTCTGGCAGCAAAAACCAGAATGGTGGCTCGTGGGAAGTAGGCACAGCAGTCAAGAGATGTGGTTGCGTGGATATTCCAGCTGCAAGAGTGGCTCAGGACGGAGCAGCAGGTAATGATATGCTGTTGGGAGTCCTGTTAGTCAGGGTAGGTTTGGAGGGTATGTGGGGCAAGATTATGGGATAGCTGAGTGTGAGGTGTATCAGGGGTCGGGTGATGTTGGGGGGGTCTATGGGGGATACACAGAGGTGTTAGGAGGAGTGACAGGGTGAAGCAGTCAGTGGGGAGAATAGCATAGGGTTATCCGGGGGGAGCTTGGGGTCATCTGTGGTTGGGGTGGGATCGATTTCTGAAGCTGGGTCAGATTTTGGCATATGGCTGGGGGATTGGTTAGCTACACAGACTTTGGGGCAAGGGACAGAGACAGTTTTTATGACCCCTAACATTCTGTTTTTAGTTAAGGAGAAGATCTGGGGGGGGTATGTTGATGTCTTTGAGTTAATTGATGCGGAAGGGGTACAGTGGTTGGTGGAGTCAGAGACATGGAATAACAAGGATCTTTTGGCAGTATTAGCGGCATCAGGAAGGAGGAGAGTAGGTAAGCTGTGACCGAGGACATGAGATAATTGGGTGACAGGTTTTGTCTACTACATGGCAGTTTAGCTGGAAAAGAATACTTCTTTGGCTTTGCCACTCTTGGGTTACTTTCTGACAATTTGAGAGGCTCAGCATTTGCAGGCAGGCACCTCTTGGTTATGGTATGACCAAAGGTTTCAGAAGCGGAAAGCAGTTGATCACTGTCTCCGCTAGGAGGTTAGACATCTGGATATATGGCTAGCTAATAGGATGAGTAGCTTTGGGGCAGTTAGTCAAGGGGGAAAGGTAGGGGAAGAAGGGGGAGGGAGTATGTTGGACTTTTAATGCGGGACGTTGCTCGTGGGTTGGGTGTAAGTTCTTGCATGCTTGTTCAAAGTGTCTGGGGAGCCATCTGATGGTGCAGTGTGGTCAGAGGGAGGTTAATTTGGTCTCTCCAGGTTTGTTTTCCACTGACATGGGTGTGTTTCTGGCTTCTTTTTAGGGGTTTCAGAGTCTCCGTGGTAGAGGGAATTTTTGAGTACTGCAAGGAGAAGGGTATCTTTTCGAATAGCAAGGGGATGGCTGGGGGTCGCATTCTTCCATTAAGGTGAAAGTATTGTGGCATATGCTTTAGCAATTTCCTTATTTTTCTCTTAAAGAAGAAGTTGTTGAGGGCTTTTCCTGAGGGTTTTCTATTATATCAAGGGTGGTGGGGGGTGGCATACTTTGCATGAATTTGTGACCTGTACGGGGAAGGAGGATATATTGGAGAGTTTGGTAGAAAAGGAGCAACAGCTGAGTAGGTTGTTAGGACCTTTTGATAGTCTCCCCCTTGAGAGTTTTAAGGTTTCACCATTGGGTTTGCTTCCTAAGAACATGGCTAGTTAGTTATGGCTGAGTCACCATCTGTTGTATCTAGAAAGGAGCTCCATTAATGACTTCATTTCAGTCAAGGATGTCAAGGTCAGTTATGCATCTTTGGATGACACTGTGAAGGGTATTAGGGGGTTTAAGGATCCGTGGTTAGTGAAGGTGGAAGTTGAATCTGGCTTTTGCTGGTATGGGATGAGTGGCCGTTATTAGCCATGGTGGTTGGTAACAAAGTTTACTCTGATAAGGCTATGCCAATGGGATGTTCAGTAGGCTGTGCTACTTTCGAGAAGTTTGGCACTGTATTCCATTGGATTTGGCAGCAGTAGTTGGATATGCAGAGGGTGGGGCATTACTTGGATGGTTTTTTGATAGTAGGTGAGGGGTTTGAGGGAGAATTTAAAGGTTTGCAAGCTTTTTGGGGGATGTGTGATGAGTTGCAGGTCCCATTGGCTAGGCAGAAGTTGGAAGCTTGATTTTATTGATGGATGCAGAATGCGGTTTATTTTGCTTGCCAGCTGATAAGATAGCTGAATTGAAGGAGAAGATTGGGTGGCTGGTGTGCAACGATAAGGTGTGGATTTTTGCATGTTGGGCAGTTAATCTGGGTATACTTTCTGTAGGTCATTGGCTTTTTTTCAAAAGGGGGGAAGAGCAAACATTATTGGGTTGGATTAACAAGTTGGTATAGGCTGATTTGGCATTTTGGTTGTAATTTTTGGAGTCGTTTAATGGTGTATCTTTTTTGGCAGAAGGATTGGGTTGGGCAAGAGGAACTGCAGTTGTTTATGGATGCAGCTTTGGGTATTGGAATGGGTGCATTTTTTGGAGGGAAATGGTTTGCAGCTCTTTGGCTGGTGAATTGGAAGGATGAGTGGAAATGGGATGTTGCCTTTTTGGAGTTAATGCTAATCTGGGTTGTGTTGGTAGCTTGTCAGGATCGACTGAGAGGAAAGAGGGTAATTTTTAACTCAAAAAACATGGAGGTGGTGCGAGTTTTGCAGGCAAAGACTGTGGGATCTGAATTATTGTTTGTTTTATGTAAGTTAGTTTTGCAGAGTTTGTTAATAAATTTTTCATTCACAGGTATGCATGTGGCGAAGTTAAGAATGAGAATGCTGAAAGTTAGTCTCAATTTCATTTTATAGGTTCCAACAATTGGCCCAGGAGGCAGAAGACGAGCCAAAGGTGTTGCCAGAAGAGATATGGCATCTTCGATTGACGTAACCAGGAGGTTGGTGTAGCAATGTTGGGTGGGGTCTACCAGGAGAGCATATGATAGGGCATTATATGATTTTTGGTAAATTTATTTTGCAGTTGTCTGAGGATAAAGGGGTTTGGTTGGAGTAACTATTATTGGGATACTTGGCTCGGGAGTGGGGGCAGAGTAAGACAGTGCAATCGCTTAAGGTGGACTTGGCATCAATTAGTATATTTGTACAGGTGGCTAGGCTGTATGATTTTACAAAGTCCTGGATGGTGGATTGTATGTTGAGAGGATGGGGTGAAGTGGTTGGAGTGAAAATGAATATGCGTTGGCCATTGACGAGATGGGTTTTGAAATTTTATTGAAGGTTTTACCTTTAGTGGTGGGTGAATCAGTGGATTATGGTTTCTGGGTTACTTTGTGTTTATGGATGTATTTTGGGACATTTTGGGTGTCAGAGCTGTTAGGGTCATTAGTTTGGAGAAATGTTATGTTTTTTCCAGGGTCAGTGCATATTTGGTTACGTAAGTCGAAACTGGATCATTTAGGGAAGGGCACATGGATACTTATTAGGAAAGATAGGAGTGAGGTGCTTTGTCCAGTGGGTTGGGCTGTGGAATTGATGCAGACTCATGTAGGGAGTCATCAGGAATTGTTTTTTCGGTTGAGAAAGGGGGTAAGGTGGTAACAGGTAATCAGTCTGTACATGTTATAAGAAGGGTGCTGCACTTGTATGCGTTTGCAGGTGAGAGGTTTTCTACTCATTCCTTTCATATTGTTAGGGCTTTGGATTTGGCTAGGGAAGGCAGATCCATTGAGGTCATTTGGAGGGTGGGGTGGTGGTCTTCCAATTCCTTTTTTTTATATTAGATAATAGATTCGATGGTTAATTAATATATGTTTTTTTGTTTGTTTGTCTTGTCTTTCATGGAAGGAGATTGTCATCTTGGGCCATTCGTATATCCATTGGACAGGGAAGAGGTCAGCAGTTAGGACGGATGGACAAGACTTGAGTTTGCGTTAATTGGGATAGACAGTTAGTTGGCATGGGATTAGAGGTCTTAGGTGGACTCAGCTTATGGATGAAATCAAAGTGATATGGATGAGGATGGGGTTTCCTTGAATATTAGTAATACATTTGGCTGGTAATGATTTGGGAATAATTCCTAAGAAGCAGTTGGTGGATAGGATAAGGGAGAATCTGGTTATGTTACAGATGTTATATCCAAGCACATACATTGTTTGGTCAGAGATAGTACTGCGTTTGTGTTGGAGGAATGCTGCCAGTTTTAAGTCTGTTGAGCACGCACAGAGGATTATTAACCATAGGCTGGCATGGCAGTTGGGTGCTTTCAGTATGTATTTAATAGACCATAGGGATTTTGATGGCAGGAACCCAGTTTGTTTTAGAAATGATAGTGTGTTCTTGAATGACTTTGGCTTAGAGTTGCTTAATGTACATTTAAGTTTATTTTTAGAATGTGTAGTGAAAGTTCTTTTGTAGGTGAGGGGGAACAGCCTGTGGTCAGGCTGATGAGCAGAGAAGAGGGGCAGGCTTGTCCCGCTTCTGTTCCCCCCTTGGTGTTGGATGTTGATGCAATGGGTTTTGGGGATGAAAGTAAGCAGTAGGACACTGCTTGATTGATGAGAATAAGTGAGTGGAGCTACGGATGCTGCTTAATCAGGCAGGGTGAGCGGAGTATGCTGCCCTGATGTATGTTATAAGGATTTTATATGTTGGGGATCCAAGGTTATTTGTGTTAGAATCATTATTCAAAATAATCTGGTCATGTGTATTATTGAAGGGCACTGGGATAAATGAGGTTTGGGAACAAACCAGTTTGTCCAGGGACATCTTTGGTAAATGTTGGAGAGAGTTAAATGGGAGTGGGGAGTGGTAGTTTGTTTGGTGGGGGGGGGGGTAATGGAATAGTGATAGACTTGTTTAGTTCTGAGAAGGGAAGGGTTAATTTGTTAAGGGGGCTTTAGCTGAAGTGAGGTAGTTGCAGGATGGGTCTTAGGTGTTTTATAGGAGTGTAACTGGGAAGAGGAAGTATATTTTGGAGTGGACTTGCTACCCACCCTCCTTTCCCTTTTCTCTTTTGTTTGGTATGGTTATGGAGGTATGTATTGGTCGAGGAAGAGAGGCAGGCTCATCCCTCTTCTCTTCCCCCTCTTGGTGTTGGATGTTGAAGCAATGAGTTTTGGAGATGAAAGTGAGTGATAGGATGCTGTTTGATTGATGAGAATAAGTGAGTGGAGATATGGACCCTTCTTATTCAGGCAGGGTGACCGGGGTATGCTGCCCTGATGTATGTTATAAAGAATTTACATGTTGTATTTATAAGGTTATTTGTGTTACAATTATTTTTTTGAAACAATGTAATAAAGTTATGTTTGGAATTAATAAAGGTCGTCAGCTGTCACTTGGTGTCATGTGTATTACGGAAGGGGACCAGGACAGTGTAGGCATTGCTGTCACTAAAGCACAGTAATTCACATTTATTTACACTGAACCTCAACTGCCACTTTCATGCCTAGGTATTCAGTCATTCTGGATTCTTCACTGTGCCCTTCTCCTCCCATCCTCCACTGCTGATCCTATCTTTGTCTCACCAGTAAAGAGTTTAATCCCTGTTGTCTATTGTCTCAGATGTGTCTTACACAAATATATAAATAGTACTGGCCCCACAGCAGACCCCTATGATAATCCACTAGTCACTGTCCTAATTTCTGGCAAAGTTGTTCAGTTTTGCCACTCACTCAGACATAGGTTTATAGGATGATACTAGGCTATTGGCCCAGAGGCCCTTATAAGCCTAGCCAAGAATTTCACCTATGTTCCCACAAAGTCAGCACCTGTTTCCCCTGTCCAGCAGGGACACAGGTGAGATCTCATGGGTGTATTTTCTGTTTCTCATCCAGTCATCCAGGTTCCTCTTAAAGAAGGCTAGTGAGATACTCTGCTTGACATTCCCAATTTTCCTATCAAGCTCCTTTGTGTGACTGAGTCAAAGGCCTTCCTGAAGTCCAGGTGGACTTCCCTATCAAGCTGAGCTGAAGCCCAGTCATAGATTTAGATTACTTTTGATTGACGTGGCCTTCTGGCTGTAATCCATGCTTGCTGCTATCCTAGAGATTCCCCTCAAGATTCTTTCTTTTTTCATGCCATTCCTGTTACTGTAATGGACTTGTACTTCTCTGCATCATTTTCTACTGTAAAATGCATTGAGGAAAGGAAATTGCTGTAAAATAAGATTGTTTTGTTTGGTCTGTTTTTAATTTATATTGATTTTTTTCAGTCTTACAAGTTCAGCAAATGCTAGTTTTACTGTACATAATGCTGGATTTGTGTAAGTAATTAATGTCGTCAGGAAGGACTTAGACCTGAACTAGAATACATACCCATGATATAAATCTGTAAAATGTTTTTTTTTGTCAGTGTTTTATTATGAAGCACTGTTCTATGTGCTTTTGAATATTTAGTAGTGCTGACCAAATTTTGATAATTATTATGGTATTTTTCAGATGTGAGTCATATTGAAAGTTTTCCCGTATGCTGTGACATTATTTTATATTATTTAACATACTGGCAGTATTAAGTACACAAAACCATAAAAAGTGGGGGCTTCTGGTGCTGCTGATCCCCCAGCATGAATATGTGTATGGTAAATATCGCTTGTCTTCTTTCCCGTTAAAGATGAGCAGGCGGGGTATTTAGTTTACATGCTTTATTATAAAGAAACACATCAGGATGGATAGCAGTAGTACAAAATATAAACAGACTGATTAACTGGCAGACTACACAGACATACATACCTACATCTCTACAGCTAACTACAAAATGGTAGTTAGGCTCGCACGTACTCAGTATTTATACATTTGTGCAAGCCCCTAGAAAACTTCTTAAAGGTATACATACATATTGATCTACAGTAAATATGAATAAATAGATATAATTAAACAGTAATACAAAATTACATGTACTCATATTCCTGACAGCAGCATTTATAGCAGTTATTTACAGGCAGGAGCATTTCATTGAAATGCTGTCCTTGTTCGGAACTTTCAACTATATCTATTCAGGAGAAAACTCACAACATATTAATCTGCTTGTCAGAATGGCTGCCTACATCCTAAAGTTGTTTCCAGTCCAGCCTAATAATTGTAATAATTCCCAAGCTTTCAGGAAAGATATTTTATTGCTGTACTCTTACCACATAATGTCATCTTTCCTTGATTTTTCAGTACATTCCTAATTTTTATCTCAGATATTTTTCCCTGTCCCCTCCTAAAATGTTTAATTTTTCTGGTAAATCACTGAGGATTATGGTCAAAATGCCATATATCAGAATTTCATAATTCTTATTTTACATAAAATGCATATTGATACAAAGGCCATTGTTCTATTTTTAAGTGAATTAGAGTATTATTTAAGTTGTCCCTGATTTGGGGCTTTGGCACCCCCTCCCCCCATATTTGTTTTGGCATTGTCCCTGGTTCTTGAGTAAAGAATTTGAGAGATATGTTCTACCGTCAAAAAACTCACATCACAGAAGATTATGATAGGGTCTCCAATCATAACCACTGTGATTTGTGTTCAAGACAGTAATTTCAAGAAACTCACTTAAGAGTGAAGCTTGAGAGAGGAATCTTGGTAGCCATGTTAA
The DNA here is from genome assembly GCF_019279795.1 of Protopterus annectens. NCBI lineage: Eukaryota > Metazoa > Chordata > Ceratodontiformes > Protopteridae > Protopterus > Protopterus annectens. The sequence continues at coordinate 734,585,071 of NC_056734.1, read as the reverse complement.
AAACACATAATTACCTAATTACAGCTTTGAAAGTTATAACTTACTACAGCTACACAGAGAATGTCCGCCAGAGCAGAGTGGTGGGAAGCTGTCAGACTCTCTTCTTTCAGAATTGTTTTTCAAAGAAAAAAAAAAGCCTGAACAAACAGTTTGACAGCTGAACTACCAGCTGCTCTTCTGCCATGTTTGCTGCCTTTAGTGCTGTGGTGTAACACTAAAGCTTAATAGTGATGTAGGTGCTTAACAAAATCTTGTTAAGCACATTTCTGACATCTGGCATAATTGCAGTGCTCCATGCATTATATAGTTGTTATATATCTAGTTGGGCTGGAATATAGTAGCCATAAGCAAGGATGCTTTCCTCCTAAAGAATCATAGTAAACTTGTTGTCTGGCAGAATATGCTGTTTGTAGCCAGTTGAAGCCATAATCCCTTTAGCACAGTCTCATGACTTTGCAGTTGCTTTAGTTGCTTGTTTGACTGCAAGGTACATTTGCTCTACTTCACTTTCAATACTTTCTTCATTCTATTTTGTGAATAATGATTATTTCATCACGGTCATTTTTATGTTGTGAAAGCCATCTGTAAATACATTTTTTTTGAGTCACACTCAAGTTTGCTTTGTTATTTTTTATTTATTTATTTTTTTTTAGTGTGAGAATGTTGTAATTATAGCTTGTTTCACATTTCCTAATTAGGACTGAGAGTCACGCCGTTAGTGTTTGTGGGATTAAAGGGTCACTGACACTCTCTGTGTAGCAGCACATTTAATACTTGGAAGTGTGGTTAAGAATATTATTCTTGGAAAATTTTTGCTTCTTTAACAGGCAGTTCATCTTTGTCTTATACATCATCTTGATCATGGATTGCATATATTATAAAATATACTTACGCATTAGTAGATATTGAATATTTATAGGGCCAGATTCCAAAAGAGGTGCTGTCATTGTAAATTACTTATTTCAGTGTAAGGCTTGTCTATAGATACGCTTACTACAGTGGCCAGATTCTAAAATGCCTGCTCACAGTGTAAGTGGTCACTTACACTGACAGCAAGTCTTTTAGTATCAGGGCCATGGTGTTTACCAGAGTAAGGAAAACTCACAAGTGACCTAATCTTTTATTTTATGGAATCTGCAGTACTTACCCTAAATACAAGTACAGCTTTACCAAAGTATGACTGTACAGTCGGGTCAAAATTAGGTCAGTTTACTTAATGTGTGTTTGATCAAATAGTGTTTCCAATGAGACTTGAACAAACATTTCTTCTAAGCCAGTGGATAATAAGCCTGTTTTTGAATGTATTGCTTCTCATTACAAATGTGCAACATTTAATACCCTAGATAGCGAAGTTCTGTAACTAATTTGCAATGTAAACATTTACTGTATAATTGGTGTCAAACTGTATTGATGTCTCTCTCTCATGCAGTCTTATGATTTTTAAAATTATGACTAATTTGTTTAATTGTTTTCATATAATTTATTTCAGAGTGCTATGAAGGGTCAGTGTTAAAGGAAATCTACCGTATGCTATGTTATCTATCAGGAGGGACAAATGCTTATACCTGTTACAAACTGTCAACATCTGAATTCATCAGACATTTGGCTGAAGGAATAAAAATGATGTTAAATGACTTACTTCACTGACTGAACTACCACCCCATTAGCCTGACGAGCCTGGTCTGCAAGGCCATGGAACGTATCATCATGGAACTTATAAACAAAGACATTGGTAATCTCCAAACTCTGGACCCCACCCAGTTCAGATTTGTAAAAAGCAGATCATGTCTCCTAAACCTGATAGACTTCTTTGAAGCAGTCACCAAAGCCGTAGACGAGGGTAAGGTGGTTCACACAGCCTAGCTAGATCTTGCCAAGGCTTTCAACACCATCCCCCACTCTGGAATTATAGCTAAACTCACTAAGCTAGGTATAAATCCCTATGTCACAAGATGGGTTGCCAACTGGCTCACTGATAGAACCCACACTGTGAAAGTAGCAGACTCCAAATCTGACTTCAGACCAGTGACAAGTGGAGTACCACAGGGTTCAGTCCTGGGTCCTCTCCTGTTTGGTATCTACTTCTCTGAAGTACAGGCTAACACAGAAGGTCTTTGGCTAACGAAGTTCGCAGATGACTGCAAACTAGGAGCCATAATCGAAACTCCTAACGATGTGGACATCCTACAAAAGGGCCTCACTGAGAAAGATGCCTGGTGTCAAAGCCATGGCCTCAAGCTCAATGCCAAAAAGTGCATTGTCACCCCCTTTGACAAAAATTCTGTACCCATGAACTACAACATAGACGGTAGTATACTTTTCACCGAAAGTATGATAAGAGACCTTGGGACACAGGTGGACAGCAGTCTCTCCTTTGATAATCACATTGCCACATTAGTCAGGAAATCCTTCTACATGGCACACCTCGTCACAAAAGGTTTCTCATCCAGAAAAAAAGAGGTCATTGTTCCCCTCTACTCGTCACTTATTAGACCTATTATAGAGTACAACGCCCCTTTTGGTATGTACCTCACGAGACATCTACAACAACTGGAAAGGGAGCAGAAATACCTCACAAAGAGGATTACCGGCTTCAAACAGATGCCCTACGCAGACCGTCTCAAAAACTCCAGCTTTACTCATTCGCATATCGACTACTCAGAGGTGATCTCTGCCTAACATACAAAGCTATGTCAAACCCAGAGCTGTTGGACATGCTCCACTTAAAGAAATCCCAATCCCTCTGAGCTACATGCTCTAGGGACCTAAACCTTGTCACCACAATAAACAGAACATGCAGGAGGGATAGATTCCTGTCCCAGAGACTTCCCATACTCTGGAATAAACTACCTAGCTATATCAAACAAAGCTCCTCATTAGCACTCTTCAAGAAAAATCTTGATGATTGGATGGGAAATAGGGAATTCACCCCGGGGATCACTTCTGTGACTCTGCTCGACAGTGGCACAGGAAAATAATTTTCTTGGGTGGCAAAAGCCAGGGTACCTTTTTGGCTGGGCTTGTATATGCCCTAGGGCCAATAGCCTAGTACCTACCTATGAATGTTTGCAGATAGAATCGTTGTAGTCTTATTTACATTTTAATATGTATAATATGCTTCCTTCAGAAAGCAAACAGATTATATGCTTCCTCCCTACAATGGATACTCAGGATTATAGCATACTTTCTGTAATTAGTCATCTATTAGTTTTGTAGGATTTATTCAAGCTATCACTGTGTTTGCGTAATGTAGCATTGCTTTAATCCATAAAAAATATAGGTGTTAGCTATATTGTATATGGCCATTTTCTTCTGTTTTTTTCATGAAAGGCTTTGTTCAAAAATTTTCAGCTTTAGGACTTCTGGTTCAGTATAACAACAGACTTTTGTGCTATAGTTTCAGATCTGCCTGACCTTAAAATGTTTAGTTTGTTTGCATTTCTGTTTTAGTCTTTTTTAATTATTGATCTAAATATTTCATCTATGTGAACTGTAATTAGTACTTGTTTAAGTCTGTGTATCTGAATTTGTCAATGTTCTTAATATTTTCAATATGTTTGATTATTAGTACACAGACCTGCCTTGATCACACTGAATGTTAATGAAAATGTACATGCTTTGTACAGATGTCTGATAAGTTGATATTTGATAGTTACAGTACAGTAAATATAATAGTAAACCAGTCACAGGCATAAGCCCATTTTCCCTGCCTGAAATCATAACAGGCATTACTACATTTCTGATCTTCTCTTAAAACTTAGAACTTACAATTTTGTATTTGTATTGGTAAACATTTCTTCAACTTTCAGTCATTCTTTTGGATAACCAATTCATAGCCCTGTTGTTGTTCTACATTTGTAACCGTCTTCAGCATTATCTCTTTTTCATAAAACTAGACATTCCTGTTATGTATGAGTCACAAATCTCATTATATTCCTGAATAGGAATTTCACACTTGTACCTATATACTGTTGGAAATATATACTCTTTCTTTCTATGCCAATATATATTTAAGTTTTGTAAGCTTTCTTTGGATGCTTTCAGTTATCATTAGTTGTTTCTTTGTATAGACAGCTTCCATATTGTAGTTTGTCTTATCAAACTGGTTTATTTACATCTCATAGCATCATTATCTTTAGACTTCATACATCTCCTGACATAACTAATAGGCACACCACACTCCAAAGATGCTATCTACATGATAATTGAAGTAAGGTCTATTACCAGTCCAGATTCCTAATTCTTTAAAAATTTGACATATTTTTTTTATTTTCCCACTGCCTGTGTTACAGTTGCAGTGTAGTAGCATTGGGCCAAAGGCCATCTTTTTAGACTTATCCATGTTTATTAGAATGTTGTTTAGAGTAGCCCAAGTCTGTAATTTCTCCAAGCACTGCTGACATACTTTTTGGCCATTTATGCCTGTTATATTCCTTCCTAATCTGAGATCATTCAAATGTAGTCAGTAGAAAATGTCAAAAAGATACAAAGTTAAGAGACAAGGGCCAAGAATTCACTCTTGAGTACACCACAACTATACCCCACAATATTACAGTGGACGGTGTCATACACAACATGCCACTTTCAGCGATATAGCCATGCAGAAAGTTTGCCAAAGGATTAGGTAGACCCAGTCTAATCAGATGGACAGTCCTCATCTAGTAGTTAACACTGTCAAAAGCAGCCATTAAATTTTATTTTATTTATTTATTTTACATTTGTTGACTGGGATAGTCCAACTGGATACTTGTCCATTTTCAGTGGAGGCCCTGGGAGTAAAGCTACAAGGTGCAAACAGTAATAAATTTCATATGACTTAAAACAAAAATAAAGTGTACAGAGACATTATTTACAGATTTTTTCAGCAAAAAACAATATTTACAGATAATTTCAGACATTATTTGCAGATCATTTCAGAAAAAAAACAAGTGATACATTTGGTAATCAGCGGATGTATGTAAGCTAAGGAGCTCAGATTCACAAGATGGTTAAGAAAGACTGGTGTAATTACTTTGGAGTAATAGTGAGTGTATTAGTCAGGATTAGAACAGGGGCAAGACCAGCGTGACTTAAAGTATTATTTTAGAGTATTTTTGAATTGACTTATAGAGGGTTTTAGAGTAATACCTGCTAGTAGGGAATTCCAATTTTTTCCAACATAGCTAGGAAACAGGGAGTCACTGGTTGAATTATTAGCTTTGATAGCTTGGACAAACAGTTTTTTTGATGATAGTAGTGTACTAAGGTTGCTGTAGGGGTAGATTATGGGTTTGAGTGCTGGTGTTTTGTCAGGTAGGTTTAGTACTTTAAATGCAACTATGAGCTGGTTGAGCTGGATGAGGTGAGATAGATCTAACCGCCCAAGAAATCTTAGGTTAGTACAGTGGTGTGTTTTGTAGGGCAAATCTGGCGATGCGATTATAGCAGGATGATAGTTTATTGAGTTCTGTTTTACCTAGGTTAGTCAGTAGAGGGGAAGCATAGAGTAAGGTCAAGAGTAAGTGTGAGGGGGCAACTGCAGTACGAGCAGGTCAGGTGAGGAAAGGCTTGATCTTGTAAAGTGGCCCAAGTTTTTTATTGATGGTTTTAATAGTTTTGTTGATGTGTAGATTGAACTTGAGGTTATTGTTGATAATGACCCCTAATAGTTTTGTATGGGAGTCTGGAGAGATAGTGGTACCATTACTAGAGTATACAGAAAAGGAAATGGGGTTAGACCTGTTAGTGGGGGAGAAAATTAGCAACTTTGTTTTATTAGGATTTAAGATCAAATGGCGATCAGATAGCCATTTTTCAACTGTGTTAAAAGTAGACTGTGATTTTGTATACAGATCTGACTGAGAGGAAGCCGAACATATCAGAGTGGAGTCATCCGCATATTGAATACAAGTTGCATCTTGGATGACAGTGTAGAGATCATTGATAAAGACAGAAAACAAAAGAGGACCCAATATTGATCCCTGGGGGGCTCCCAGAGTATTTGGTAAGAGGATACATTGCTTATTCTACCATAGGACAGCCTGCTGTCTGCCGTACAAATAAGATTGGAACCAGTGGAGAACAGTGTTATCTAAGTAGATTATTTTTAGGGTCGAAATTAGTAGCTGGAGATTGACCATATCAAATGCCTTGGAAAGGTCCAAAAAGAGGGCTGAGGATAATTTGCTGTTGTTACGGTTGTGGTTAATGGTTTTAGAGAAGGCAAGGAGGGCTGAGGTGGTGCTGTGATGAGGTCTGAAACCATGCTGAGAGTTTGCTAGTAAATTGTTTTGGGTAAGATGGTGCATTAACTGTACATGGATGCATTTTTCCGTAATTTTGGCAAGTGAAGACAGTGTGGCTATTGGTCAAAAGTAAGATAATTCAGTGGAAGTACCACCTTTATGGAGTGGTATCACATGGGATATTTTCCAGATGGAGGGGATAGAGGCTTCTGCTATGGCGCAGTTGAAAAGAATGGAAACTGGGTATGATATAGCATCTTCAGCTTTTTGCGGATATTCAGCAGGGAGATGATCGGCTGATGAAGTAGTAGGTTTTAATTTTTTCAGTAAAGCTTGAATAAATGAAGTAGCAACTGGTTGGAATCTAAAAGAGAGATGGTTATCAGGAATTGACTGATTTGTACTGGGGCAGCTAGGGGGTAGTTGATTAGCTAGGGATTGGATAGTTTCGGTGAAAAAGTGGTTAAAGATGTTAGCGACACCCTCGGGTGATTTATCAGTGGTGGCTGCAGGGAATGGGGTAGTGGTTTGGCTTGGGTGCATTAATTTATTTATACTTGCCCAGAATTTCTGGCGGTTGTTTTGATTTTCCTGTTGTAAATGGTCATAGTAGTTTTTCTTGTAAAGTAAGACATATTTTTTGGTTTCATTTTTTAGCTGCCGGTACTTTATTTGGTCTGGGGGTAGTTGTGGTACTCCATAGGGCCCAGGCTTTATTTCTGAGAGCAATTTTAGATTTAGTATCTTTGGTAAGCCATGGAGAAACATTTTATTTTATTGTAGTGGAGCGCATGGGAGCGTGAAAATCCAGGATCTTGAGAAATTTATTGTTAAAGAAGGCTACAACTTCATCTAGGGGTATTTGCTTTAGTACTGACCAGTTACATGCTTTAAGTTCATCATGGAATTTGGCAAGGTGAAAGTTCTTCTGGGCTCTTACTGTTCTGAGAATGGACTGATGGGGGAATGATGGCTTTATACTTACTTATATAGGTAAGAAAGTGGTCACTTAGGTCATCAGGAAGGGTACCTGAAGTGTACAACTGGGGATGGGAGCTAATAAGTATCCAGTCTAGTATACTTTCCTTAAGACTGGGTTTAGCTATCCTAGTTGGAGTGGAAATGGTTTGTGTAAACTCATATAGGTTAATGTGGGTGGAGGGAAATTCTGCGGAACAGGTGTTCCAGTCAATGTTGCAATCTCCAAATACAATGGTTTCCTGAGGGCAGATGCTGGATAATGAATTGAGGATACATTCTAGGGTGGTTACATTATTCCCTACAGAAATGTACACACAGACAATCCTTGTACATTTGTTATTGTTTATTTGAATTTTGGTGGATAGAATTTCTGCATTGCTTGCTTGGGGAGGATGTATGGGGTCCATAGTGACATTGAGAGTAGATTTATAAATTACAACTACTCCATCTCCTTTCCTAGTAGTCCTATCTAACCTAAGAATATTATATCCTGGTGGAAGAATTTCATTATCAGAGGTTGATGGTTTTAGCCAAGTTTCTGTTAGAGTATGTCAGAGGAGTGGATGTCTAGGAGGGCATGTAGTTCATGCATTTTGTTATTTAGGCTTCTGATATTGAGATGACAGATCAGTAGTGAGTTGAGGGGCCAATTAATAGATGTTGTTTTGGTGACTTGTGTGGGAGCCAGTTTTAAGAGTGGGTGGGCCTGGGTTAGGATGAATGCCACCATCAATTATGAGGTTATAGTGTACGTGTAGTATAAGCTTCAAAGATTTGTTTATCGGTTTATGATAGTGTCTGGTTTTAGACCTGATATACGTAATATAAGTAGGCTGATAGTTTATGCAGGAAGTGTTGTTTACTGCTGGGCTGTATATTTGGTGGTCTTTTAGATAAATGTTAAATATTAGGGTGGATGTTTGGTATTTTGGATATTTGAATTCTAGGCCATACTGATTTTCATAAAATGTGAGCAGGTAAGGAATAAGCATGAAAGAGAACAATGAGAGTAATGCCATTATGTTGGGTGGTGACATTATGGGCTTTGGCAAATGTATAATTAAATGGGTTGTTACCAGTATGTATGTATGTATGAGGGTGATAGAGAAAGGAGTGGTAGGTGGGGGTAGGAATGTTATTGGGAGATAAGTCTGATTGGTTGTTAGTGAGGTGGGAATGGTTAAGGTTGCTATAAATGTAGCAGGGGTCTATATCAGAACATCGAAGTTTTAAAACTTCGAATGTTCTAATATCGACCCGTTTTGAGTGAATGGTAAAAATAGCGAAGCTGCAGAACACTGAATTCTTTCCTAGGGAAAGAGTTTGAATGGCTGGTTCTGTGGCTTCGCTACTTTCAGCGCTGTGGTGGAAAGCTATGGGTCGGGTTCAGGTAAGTGTGGGATTGTGTGGTTGTTAGGGTTAGGGCGCGGGTTAGGTGAGTTAGGGTTAGGGCATGGGTTAGGTGAATTAGGGTTAGGGGCGAGTTAAGTGAGTTAGGTTAGGGTGTGGGTTAGGTGAGTGTGCGATAGTGACGGACCTTAAGGTTAGAGTTTGGGTTAAGGTAAGTGGATAGATAGTAGTGTATGTACAGTTTAGTGTAGGGTTAGTTGTAGGATTATAAATGTATGTGTGTGGATTGATGTTGTTTAGGTGTGCTTGTGTTGTGTGTATGTGTTTCGGAATAGCAAATTTTTTTCCAAGGAAAAAATTTGCTGTTCTGAATGTTCGATATTATGTGGTTTAGATATTTTAGGTTCGAAGAAATAGCGTTCGCTATTTTCATCTTTTGATAGCGTGATATAAACACATGTAGCAGCACTGGGGGTGGGTGAGAATTGGGGGTAGGGAGAGGTGTGGAGCGAGCCCTTGGGTGAGTGGAGTGGGGCTTTAAATGAGACCACAAGGATCTTAGAGACAAAGGTGAGTAGTGAATGGAAATTAAGTAATCTAAAACTTTCACTGTGCTCTTTATGCAACTTGTTAGAGAGGACACTTACTTTATGGGCTATCTGATGTAATATTTTGATGTTCTAACCCAATATAGTGGTTACAAGCAGTTGCACTCTATGGCCACTAAGAATCAGCTGTAATAAGCTACAACAGTTGCCACACTACAGAAGTTAAGGGGCCCTGAACTAATAACGAGGGGCACCCATTTGGTGCTGTAGACCCAGTTCAGCGTATATAGTTATACAGTAGAATAGTTTTATAGAGTTATTAACCTTAGGAAGTTTAAGTAGTGGGTCTGTTTTAAGTCAGGTTTTCACTTTGGTCGGCAGCAGAGTAGCGTCCTTCTGGTGAATCAAGCTTTTCAGGATAGCAGTGGAGGGAGAACACCTGGGAGGGATAGATAATTAGAGGAATGCAAGTATTAACCTAAGCATTCCTAAATATCTAATCAAACATATAGTAGAGCAGTGGACTTAACTAGAGAGTCTCTATGCACTTACACTAGTAGATGTGAGGAAACAATCCATCACAATAAAAAAAAGAATCTTGCATTACTTGAATATAGCAGGTGAACAGTTTTAGGTTCCAGACTGTTGTAGATGTTAGATAATAGATAAATATGTTTTTAAGAGGAGCAGAACATTAATTCTAATCCCAAGTCTTTATCTTGAAAAACACGTGGTAGGCAGTTGTTTCTAATACAGCGACTCAGAGTCCGGTGGTTTAGAAAAGAAAAACCTGAGTTTGCAAACAACATCAGCTCTATAAAACGTTAAGGTTTTATTCTGAACTTCAGCAGTATAGTATAGGGTGTTCTAGGCAAAAATGACTTTAAAATACTGCTTTAAATAAAGCTACTCAGTGTCAGAGTAATTTAGTAGTGCAATGTTAAGACCGTGAACCAGAAACAGCACTCTCTATATTTAATTAAAAGTAAGAATGCGTAGTTTAGATTCTATGCGATCCAAACGACAACATCGTAATAATACAGGCTTCACAGCAGTAAACAGCACTGTTCATCCATTTAAGTTAGTAATAAACAGCAATTTGGGTCAGTCGACCTTAAATCAGTATAGAATGCATCAATCCTGATGTTTCTCTCAGCTGTCACTATGATACTAATACAAAAAAGATAATTACAGGTTATATAAACATACTGATGGCTATTTACTAGGCTACTTCCTCAAGTTTTTTTTTTTGGTAATGCTTTCAAAACTGAAGTGCTCATAAATTTCCCTGTATTTACCAGCAGACTAATAGGGCTATTGCTCTTGACAGAATCCTTAGTACCCCTACTCTCATCAGTTGGTTTTACTGCAGCTAATTTCCACACTTATGCTATCTCTGCTTTGTGAGAAGGTAGCCTTAAAGATCTGTACCAGGAATGTGGTCAGTATGTTACTGAGGGTATTGAAATGTCTAGTTGCCACGCCATGAGGCTTTTGTATAATGTAATTTCCATAGAAGCTCAGTGATGTCATATTCTGTGGGCATGAAATGATTAGTGTATTCTTCTAAATTGCTCCTATGTAATTCAGTACTGTATTTTCTTCATAAAAAATGATATAATAATCACAGAAATCTCAGTCAGTTCCCTTCTAGTTTTCTCTCCTACATTAAAACTCTCATGGGATTTCTGCCTTCTTATTACTTTTGATAAATACAGTAAAGGCCATTTTGTTATCCATTGTATTTTTGACATATTAGTACTCTTTAGAAGTTAATCAACCCGTCCAGTTTATTAATTTTAACCTTTCCAGTCCTGTTTTCCCTAGTCTTCTTTTTCCTAAGCAGCTTATTTCTATATCTCATTGCTTTTTTGTTTCTTGACTTGTACTACAGCATGAATACAAATCCCTCCTACCTACAGTGGATATAACACCCCTGTTAAAATGCCAGGTTTTTGTGATATAAAAAAATGAGATGACAATAAATCATTTCAAAACAATGACTGAGTGATGTAATTAAATTAAAAGGTGCTTCAACAAAGTATTAGTTTGAGTGTGCATACTTATGCAACCAGCTTACTGTACATTTTTATTGTTTATATTTTTCCCATAACAAATTTGTTTTTCAATTGAATTGTACAGGTTATAGATCACATTAAAGGTGGGAAAAGTTTTGAAATGATTTATTGTGTTCTCATTTTTTATATCACAAAAAACTGGCATTTTAACAGGGGTGTGTACACTTTTTATATCCACTGTACATTTGTCTGTCTTCTTTTCAATTAAATCTGAAAAAATATATATTTTAAAACATTCTACATGTTCTGTCCTTGGGCACTAATAGGTTTCCCATTCTGTCTCACACAACATTTTTTGCCCTTTACTGTTTAATCAATAGTTGTAGGTAAACTCATGGCTTTCATAACTACTCAGTGATTGCAATCAGGTAAAGGATTCTGAGTTAGCACCTTCCAGATTAATTATAAAAGGGTCCAAAATGTTGTTTCGTCTGGTAGGCTTGGCCACAATTTACTTTACATTGTTATCTATCAACAAACTAGTAAGAATTCCTGTAAGGCTATGTGATGTATCAACCCCCTTCTTAGTTTGCACCCTGGTAATTGAAATGTCCCATTATAATTCATTTTTTTACATTGAAGAAGTTCATATATGCTACAATCTGTTCTAGATCATTGGTGTCAGAATGAGGTGCTCTATAAACCCCTGTCGCCAGTGTATTAGTTTCCCATCATTTAGAGCAGTGCTTAATGCAATCACTTTTATCAAACTAATAATTAGATATGTGGAGTTCTTTCACCTCAGTGCTATCTCTGACCAGCTGACACTTCTCTCCAATGCAGATGGTATCATGTTTTTATATAAACAAAATAGTATCCACAAACCTAATGATGTTCATCGTGTCATGTCATGACTGCTGCAGTCATTACACTTGGGTTATCCTGCCGTCAGGCTGTTCCCCAGTCGGCCTGAGTTCCAAAGTCTTGGTCCGGCATCGGTTGCTGTCGCCTCCTCCCTGACGTCAGTGGGACAGGGGTATATAAGATGCAGCCGACGTCATTTTCTTCAGTCTTTCTTGCCGTGCGGTGCCCGAAGCAAAAGCAGTTCACAAGTGCCGGTCGGCCGTGATTTTCATTCCGAATCCAGAACCGAAGTCTTCTACAAAGCTAAGTACCCCGTTGGGGAAACTTTTTCTTGCCTCAGACCGATGTCAGTAAAAGTTAATAACTGTATTTCTTGTGGGAAGCAAATACCTCATAAGGATTTCCATTCTTATTGTATCCCATGCCTAGGCCCAGACCATGATGTCACTGGTTGTCGGTTTTGTGCTAGGTTTAACAAGCGCACTATTAAACGTCGGTTTGATTTTTCCCAACATTATTTTAGTAGAAAATTCAATTATACCATGCCATTGGAACGTCCGATGACCGGAATACATAAAAAGCGCAAAGACAAGGATAGGCATCCGAGGCCCAAAACTGACAACGAAGCCTCTTCTAGGCCAGTCGCCGGTTCTCCGGTTTTCAGCGAGGCGCCTTCGCAGCCCCTGACGACCGCTTCTGTAGAACCACAGGCCACCTCTGACTCCCACGGCTGGGCCTTCGGGCGCACAAGTTATTCAGCCTACCGAAACTAACCCTTCAGAGGGATCCGGAGTAGCTGAGCTGCCCGTAGCTTCAGAGGGTGTTTTCAGACCTACTCAGTTAAGCATTAAACCCTCTGCTAAGTCTAAACCAGCTTTAAAATCAAAGAAACAAATACAGCATTCTCCAGCACAGGCCTCCATGCCTAAGAAACAAATGCTGAAAATGGCTGAAGATCTAATCACTCTGATCAGGGGGTCCCATCCCCCTCCTGATAAAAGGCTTAGACAGGATGCAGACTATGACTCATCCGACCAGGTATCCCTCTCTTCAGATTCATCCTCAGACCTAGGATATTCTTTACCCCCCTTATGAGGATTCTGATGCTGAGGAGTCAATTCCATCATCCTCTCCGCCTGAGGACTACTCCTTTGGGGAAACCTTGCATACTATGAGGGAGCATTTCCATTGGGAAGGCCAGGATTACTCAGAATCCAAGAAAAGGCTCAGAGACTTCCTTTTATTACCTCTACACAGACCCCTTGCTATTCCGCCAGGGTTAGATATTGTGGATGATGTGTATACTGCATCCAGCTTAAATCCTGATTCCTTACCTCCAGCCCCAGTTAAACCTGACAGATACTACAGAGTCCCTGACTCTCACAAATTTCTGTACAAAAGCCCTGTTGCTGACCCTGAAACTATTTCTCAGGGACCCAAAGGAGTTATGGCCGCATCAGCCAAGAATCCAGTTCCCTCTGACAGAGATTCCAGAGCATTAGACAGATAGGGAAAGAAAGTATATACGTCTGCAACTTTAGCAATGAGAGCCTTAAATTGCCAGTTTCACATGCTAAAATATCAGCAATTTTTACTGTCTCAGTTGAAACAAAAAATGCTTCCAGATTCAGATCCTCCTACTTTTAAAGAAATGCAGGATTTATTGCATGCAGCTGAACAGGTGGGAAAACATATTTGCAATGTGGTTTTGATTCTTTGGAGGCCTCCTGTAGAGCAGCAGTTACAGGCTCTGTCATTAGAAGACATGCTTGGTTAAAAGAACATACGTTACCAGATCACGTTAAAGCAAAATTATTGGATGCACCTTTGCAGCAGGATGTGTTATTTGGAGTTAAGGCAGAAGAGGTATTAAAGAAAATGGAGGATAAGGCAAAATCTATGCAAACGGTGAAGGATTTCTTACAGGTTCAGCCTCCTAGATTTAGCAGAAATTGGCCAGCTAAGAATTGGTCCTTTCCAGTTACAGACAGACCTCAAAGGGGCAGATACAGATGTCCAAGAGGTAGAGGTCAACCACAAGGTCCTTTCAGGCCTCGACAATGGGTTGCGTCAGGCCAGAAAGAAGGGGAAGACAGGCCCCAACCATATAAAAAGCAGCACAATGACTTCCCACTACAGCTGCCAAACAACTCTCTCTTGGCAGCCCCCTTGGGAGGAAAACTGGCACTTTTCTATCACAATTGGCATATGATCACCAAAGACAAATGGGTTCTCAGCATTGTATCTCAAGGTTGCAGGTTCCACTTTCACACTCTGCCAAGGTTAAAAGGAATGCCAAATCTGCCACCAAATCAATGGGCAGAGGCTCAAAAACAAATTACAGCACTCATGGATATGAGAGCTATTCAAAAGGTACCACCACAGGAGCAAGGACAAGGATTTTACTCAAGACTCTTTCTGGTTCCCAGAAAGGACAAAGCCTGGAGGCCCATTCTAGATCTTTCTTCGGTAAACACTTACCTGGATGTTCCGAAATTCAAAATGTTGACACTACAGCCCATGCTGGGCAAGAAAGCTTGGCTCGTGACATTGGACCTCAAGGAGGCATACCTGCATGTCCCTATCAGACAAAACTGCAAAAGATACCTCAGATTCATAGCTGGTTCAATGCACTATCAATTCTCTGCACTGCCCTTTGGCTTATCTACTGCGCCCAGGGTCTTCACAAAGTGCCTGGCACCAGTAATTGCATTTTACAGACAGAAAGGAATTCAAATTTATCCGTACCTGGACGACTGCCTGATTCAAGTAGAAAGCAAGGACTTTCTTCTAAAGCATCTGGCATTTGTAAAAAAGTTATTAAGTTGCCTGGGGTACACAGTAAATGAAAATAAATCAAAACTGGTGCCCTCACAAGAGATAATATTCCTGGGTGCCAGCTTGAACACAACGGCCCAGATGGCTTATCTCATGCCAGACAAGCAAGGACAACTGACTCAATACTTTCAATTGATGGCAACAAAGACCCAACTCCCTGCAAGAAAAATTTTGCAGGCCTTGGGTTACATGGCATCTTGCTTACATATGCCAGACTGCATATGAGGAAGCTACAATGGTACCTAACGAATGTATGGTCTCAACACTGTCAAAGTTTTGGAAACAGTTATAACACTAATTCCTTGCTTTCAACAGGAGTTTCAATGGTGGGCTCAAGCTTGTCACCTCAACAAGGGACAGCCTTTTACTCAACCCACAGCCAGGCAAACACTGACAACAGATGCATCGGATTACGCCAAGGGAGCACACATGGCAGGCAACTGTATTCAGGGCAAGTGGCCCGCAGAACAAAGGCATCTTCACATCAATCAAAAAGAGATGCTAGCTGTACAAATTGCCCTTATAGCTTTCAAGGACCTGCTGCATCCTGGACAACTACTACTAAAGACAGACAACACTACATTTATGTGGTACATAAACAAGCAAGGGAGCACTCACTCCTACTTCCTCTGCAGGCAAGCCATGACCTTGTGGAACACAGCTCTAAACTATCAAGTTCATCTGCAAGCACAATTCCTGCCAGGAGAGAAAAGCACACTGGCAGACGACTTAAGCAGAAACATCATGGATCCCCACGAATGGGAACCGAATCCACAAATATTCAGAATGATAACACAGAAATGGTGGAGCCCGGACATAGATCTGTTTGCATCCCCAATGAACTGCCAGCTACAGAAATTCTGCACAAGGAGTTACCATCCACAAGCATGGAAAGTGGAAGCCCTCTCATTCAGCTGGAAAAACCTACAAGTATACGCTTTCCCATCACTACCTCTCCTGCCAAAGGTACTCATAAAAGCCAGGCAAGAAGAGCCAAAGATGATCCTGATTGCACCAGACTGGCCACGCCAGCACTGGTACCCAATCTTAAAGAACTTAGCACAAGGACCACCCTGGATTTTGTCTCAAATCCCACATCTGCTGACTCAACACAACAATCAGATACTATACAGCCAGCTAAAGACCTTAAACCTAGCTACATGGAAGATTCCTTAGTCAAGCAAGCAATGCCGCTCTCCAAAGCTGTTATGAATGTCATTCTGGAGGCCAGAAGGCCTAGTACCAGGAAAGCCTATTTGGATAAATGGAAGAGATTCTGTACCTGGAACCAAGCTCACAGCCTTGACCCTCATGTTCCAAACATTCCTCAGACACTACAATATTTAACTGAGATGCTGGAAAAAGGCCTCTCCTTCTCATCCATCAAGATCCACGCCTCTGCCTTCTCTGCTCATTACAACACAGATCCACCAATTTTCTCTAATCCTTTGCTAAGACAATACCTCAGAGGGGCTAAAAACATAAGACCACCCCGTAGAGCACCTACTTCAACTTGGGACCTCAACTTTGTTTTGGAAAAATTAACTTTACCCCCTTTTGAGCCAGTTAACACAGCAGAATTAAAATATATCTCTTGGAAAACTTCTCTGCTCCTGGCAATAACATCAGCACTAAGAGTTTCAGAATTACAGGCACTAATGGCAGTGGAACCTTTCCTCATTTTCCACCAGGACAGGGTGTCTTTAAGAACTAACCCTACGTTTATGCCAAAGGTGGTATCCAGTGTGGCTCTAAACCAAACTATTAATTTGCCAACTTTGTATCCAAAACCACAGAATAAAGGGGAGAGACTACTGCATTCCTTGGACATTCACAGGCAGTTACACTTCTACTTGGACAAAACCACAGTTTTCAGGAAATCTGAGCAATTATTGGTAGCATATGCTGCAGGAGCACAGGGAAAAGCCATTTCAAAACAGACTATTTCAAAATGGATAGGACATTGCATATGTTTCTTCTATATACACCATGGGAAACCTGTACCTAGCAGCATTAGATCTCACTCCACCAGGGCAACAGCCTACCTCAGAGGAGTACCTACCAAGGATATTTTGGAAGAAGCAACTTGGAGTTCTGTACATACCTTCACCAAGCATTACCATCTGCCTCTATACTCTAAATCTAGAGCTGGCTTCACCACTGCAGTGCTGCAGGGCCTTATAGCCACCCCTAATGCCTTATAGAACCAGCCACCCTACCTCAGCTTTGGGATTCTACCCAAGTGTAATGACTGCAGCAGTGTAACACGATGAACATAGTACAGTTTTGTACCTACCATAAATGTAGATGTTCGAGTGTATACACTGCTGCAGTCCAGGTTACCCTCCCTCCTTCCCCTCTTACTGGCTGGTACGTACCTATGTCTTCTACCCATTACTACCTATGGGGAGTATTTGCTGGTGGCTGAAAGTTGTTGTTTGCTTTTCTTATGTATGTTTTATTAGCAATTTGAATTGCCTACCTATTTGGAGGCACCTGACATCTGGGGCAAGAAAAACTGAAGAAAATGGCATCGGCTGCATCTTATATACCCCTGGCGCACTGACGTCAGGGAGGAGGCGACAGCAACTGACGCTGGACCAAGACTTTGGAACTCAGGCTGACTGGGGAACTGCCTGACGGCAGGATAACCCAAGTGTAATGACTGCAGCAGTGTATACACTCGAACATCTACATTCATGGTAGATACAAAACTGTACTTTAACACAGCTCAGCGTATGCCTATTTCAGTTCTAATTAGCCCTGATTCATATGTAAGTACTAGGCTAGCTGCCCTTATTAGCCATTTTAAGCCTTCCAATTTCCACTTCAAAGGTGAAAATCAAACCCTGTACCCTGTGTCTGTGAGGTAAACACCTCAATTATTACACCAACTCCCCCCAACACCAAGTTCTCTGATCATTCTAGTATGGAAATCACTTCTTGACTGCCCCTCATTTGAAGTCACCACCCTGCCTTGTAAAAACATCAAAAGCATTTGCCCAAGATGACTAAAGCTGCACCCTTGGGTTTGCGAGCACACTGATTTATTTATTTTTATTTATTTATCTATTTACATTTGTTGACTGGGAGTGTCTGACTGGACGTAGGTCCATTTTCAGTGGAGGCCCAGGGAGAAAAGCTCCACAGTTAATATTTACAGACAGCAGTTACACTGGATTTACATAGCAATTAATTTGATGAACATAGCAGTTAACAATTACATAGTTACAGATGAAGAACATAGTACATGAGTATACAGCTAGAACCTTTATCATCTGCAAAGTACATAACAGGCATTAACAATTGTTTCAAGAAGAAGTTCCTGCTGTATAATAAGTAGTTAGGATTATGAGCATCCAAGCTTGCTATAATCAAGGTAGTTAGTGGGGTGGAAAGAAAGGTAGTGGGTGGATGGGGCAGGTGATATTAGAGGGAAAGTTGCAAGGGCATAGCCAGCATATTTTTAGGTGCGCTTTTAGTAAAGTTTTGAAGTGGTACGGAGGTAATTGTGGGTGGAAGGAAGTTCCATAATTTGGCTATTTATGGACATTTGTGGAGGCAGATATCATATAAGGTCTGTATTTTATTTTTGTTTCCTGTAAGTTGTGGTTTCTAATGTAGCTATTAATGTATGTCATTGTATTTTTAACATTACTGTATTTGTACTCATACTTTTCTGTCTGACAGCCTTTTTTCTGGTATTGTTACTGTATTTAAGAGATATTTTTTTCGTAGTTCTAGTCTGAAGTTCACTCCCTGCAGCTTAAAAGTACGTACAGAAGTTTTGCTGGTAACACTTGAGTAGCTTTATGCAGGCTTTGTTATTGAAGGGCCCTAGCTGCACTAAGCATATCCTTTCTTCTCCTCAGCCTGCAGGAGCACTTAATATCTTAGTAACACACTACAAAAACTGTTAGTTGACTTGTGCCATCCTATTTGCCTTTTTCTGTGAAGAAACCATTCCTTTTTGGTACTTATTAAAGCATAGTTTCCAGTCTTCAATACAGTCCTGCAGGAAATGTTGAAATAATAATTTTTCTTTCTGATGCATTAAATATACCTGTTTACACTTTACATTAGATGCATTACTTAATGACTTATTGCATTATCTTAGTTTTCTAAAGGTTTCATTTCTGAAGACTGCTGACCTCTTTTCACATGTAAAAATGACCATGCAACATTAACACTTTTACCTCATTTTCTTTCATCCAGCTGTAACATTTTGCAGCATTTCACATTTTATCCAGCAGACATAATGCTTTATTTCTATCGTCTTCAGTTTTTTTTTTATATTTTCCTCACTAAATTTGTTTTGCCACCTCCTGCAGATGTGTTGCTGCTGTCTCCATTGGGGTAAGTTCACCTCAGCTGTCTTACGTTTGTCAAGACTTTGTCTTAGACAAGAGTGAACTAACAATATACCTGATACATGCAGAGAGTAGATTAATCTCAAAGATCATGGAGCTTGTTTCCATTAATAAAGCCCAGTAATTACATAGCTGTCAAGATTGTTGAAGCCTAGACCAGCTCATGCTGCTTCCAGTAATAATTACACATTCAGACTAAAGCCTGCAAGTTAGTATGTGCTTTATGTCTCAGACATTTAGAAGTCAGAATATTTTTAGATTATCTAAAGTACTATGACAGCAGAGGACAACAAAGCATCTGTGCACAGAATTATGTAAGGGAGTGACACTGGTCTTACTGAATTAGAACTAGAATAAACTGTTTGTAGTACATGGGAGAGGGGTGCAGTGATTTTGCTCTGAAATCATGAAGAAGCCAAACTTAATATGGAGCTTTCTAACATGAGAGAGATTCATAGCAAGTTTTGTTATGCATTGCTTTTAGAGCTGTTGTGCTATAGTCTCCCACTTGTGCAGGGGTGTCCGGTCCACCAAAGCATTTTATCAAGCCCTCGGTATGTCCTTTAACAAATTGTTGTGAATGTATAGAGGTATGTTGGACATTATAATTCAGCCCCTCCCCAAACCTTGCCAAGTATGGTAAGTGGCCCCTTAACTGTATGGTAAGTTGCCCCTGAGCCAAAAAAGATTGGCTACTCCTGCACTAGAGCATACACAGCATACACCACAGAATGGCACATGGAACCGGAAATACCTGCTGTATAAAGCTATTAAATACTTCTTGCTGTCTCCCACCCATCCACATATGCACACAAATGCCTACATACAGACAGACAGACTGAATTGTTTGACAGCTTTTGAAGGTATTGCTCCACCAGAGCTGCACACTTGTGCTTGCTATCTGTGTAGTAAGGCTAAGTGTTTCACAGCTTTCAAAGTCATAAAGCACTTTGTGTATCTACATTTTATTCATCTGTAACTAATAGTACATTGGTGCAGCTGAAGCTGCTTGTACTACAGAGAATTATGGTCATGTTTCCTGACCATAATGATTTTGTCAGGTGTTCTCAACATGGATGCTTATCCCTGAGGGTTCCAAAAATTTCTGCACCCCAGTGCTGGATTTATATGGAAGATTCACGTCACCTGTATGGGTACCTTCTCAGGAATGAGACCAGCAGTTGCCTTTACAGGAAGAAGAGAGAGCGTGGAAAATCTGGCAGGATCAAATGGAAGAGAATGTGGGTAAACCCAAATATTATGGTGTACTACTGCAGTAATGTCACTTGGAAGATGTACACTTGTGGTAATTATCTTAGACAGCCTAACTTGCTGTAGTTTAGTTATTTGAATTTTCAGATCCACAGGAGGGCATTTTAAAATTCCACTGACGGAAAGGTGGGCTAAGTAGTTGTTGTGAATGTCTGAATGACAAGGAAATTTAATGAGGACTTAGATAAGAATATTCAGTCATTCATTCATCCTCTGATACCTGCACTACCCACTACTGTGAGAGAGTCAGAGAGCAGGCGGTGTGGACATAAGGCAGATGTCTAGTTCCAGATGGGACAACAGTCCACCATGAAATCTGCACACACTCAGTCACACCATACATGCATTGGCAGTTTAGGAGATAATTAGTTTTGCCTAACAGTATGTCTTTAAGATGTGTGAGGAAATCTGAGCACCCAGTGAAATCTCACATGGGCATAAATAAGGCATGCAAATTCTACATAGATGGCATCCGAGCTGGGAACCAAATCTTAGAAGCACATGTTGAGAGGCAGCAGTGTTAATTGCCAAGTGTCACGTGTAAGGATATAATATCTAATGTGTTTGATGTATCTTACAAAGATTTACAATTTTATTACTGAAGGTGAACATGTATCAGTCAGTTTGGTGACTGCAGATGCAGAGTAAGAAATGGTCTGTTTTCTTGTTAAAACAGGAATTTTATCCACGTGTAGTAGCCTTTTGCTTGTTGGACGTGTGCACATAGTTTCTTCTGTAGTTTTGCAACTGGAACTGCAGTAAACTTTATCTCTTATAGTTAATTTTATATTATTTGTACAGGCAGCTGTACTGCACAGAGGGATGCAGTCCTGCTGTAATCCAAGAGGTCTAGGTTTGATTAGCAGACCTGAGTTATCAAGGAGTTGAATAGGGGGTGAGGACAATCATGATTCTTCCTGGTTGTCAATCAAGACTCCTTTCTAAGACTACAGCACACAGTTGTGACTGGAGTCTCCAGCCCTGTGCAGGGTTTGGGAATGCAGATTGTCCATAGACCAAATATCGGAACTGACATCATTTGTTAACAGTTTTGAAAAAAGGCTATGGACAGGACATAACAAAAAAATCCTTAACTACCCAAGGATGTAACTTCTTGTCTCCCATGGAATCTTACCTCAGCTGGTAATAATGGCTATGGCCATCCAGTGTGGAAATGAATGCGTTACTAGAATAAGGAAGTGGTTTAACTGGAGAATCAAAATATTAAAAAAATAATAATTATTACTTGTTTAACGAAGAAAGTTTTTTCCCTTTTCTGTTAATGTAAGTAGTGGTGGTGTCTAGTTATATCAAGTGGCACACTGGAGTAAAGACGGAAGGCAATTACTGTAAGAGGAAAATAGACTGGATAAGATACAGGCAGGTGAAAATCACCCAGTAGTGAAGCACCACAGGAGGACCCTTTATAGCTGGAAGAGAAATTAAAAATCTTCAGCTTTTTGTGTTTAGTTTGCAGTTTGAGTTAAATGATCTTCTTTAGGAGTTATGTTTCATTGTTTCCTCACAGATGTGAAAGTGAGAGAGAGTTAAGTTGGTGAACTAATGTGCTAGACAGCAGTGGGCGGAAGTCGGCATATTATTTTTCATTATAAAATGGTCTTGGTCTCATCCATGTAGGAACTAATTAGGTAGTATTATGTAAAACAAATTGATATGATTTTTATGATTTACACATTTGCACATCCTACCCTTGGGTTTTAAATATTTAATAAATGTTGAGAGTGTAGTTCTCAGTATTTATAATGAATTAATCCATGGGGAGGAGGGAGTACATTTTGTCTTACTGTCACCACCAGATGATTTCAGTTATTAAAGTTTTTTTCACATATGTAAATTGGTCTCATAGTAATTCATTCTCATGGCAAGCACATCATTTTTTAAGGTATAAAAATATCAGTACATGGTAGAGAACTTTTGTAACTATAAAAGGTGATGCATTGTTAAATGTGAATGCATATACAATTATGTAGGATTGGTCAAATGACCATGAGGTGGGTTTTTGCTGTTGGGTAGGAAGAATTGCTAAATTATTTGATGTTCTGAATCTTTCACAGTGAGACTGAGAACTTAACACATTCTGAGATTTTGTGCTACATAGTTTGTCTTACTTTCACCAAGGACATCAGTGGACGTTTATTTTTATAGTGGATATGTAACTGCACTGACTGAACATGAAATATGTCTAGCATGTCACCTGTTTGCAGACCTACTGTGAGTATAATGCGTATAAACCTTCTGACATACAGTAAGTGCTTTGAAAGTTTGAATGTTTTCAACTTTGTAGTCTTCTTAAAGAGATACTTCATTAAAGTTAACATTTAACTTGGTAGCTGTGAGAGAAAAAAGCATATTTTCATTCATTCATTTTCCCTTTGTACAGAGTACATGAATGTCACTAATGAGGCAAATGAGCATGTCCGTTAACATCAGTGAAGTATGTGATAGCCGTATAATTCTAATGTGCTCACTTTCTGTATTGTCTTAAGATATTCTGTTATCCCTTTGGCAGCCATTCAAGTTCAAGAATCACCATCACAGCAAATGTTATGCCTTTTTCATACATGAATGCCTATCTTAAGTGACAATGCAGTGCCCAGGTCAGTGGATTCCTTGGACACTGGTATCCCCCTGCTCCATAGGAATGTAGTGAAGACAGGAGTTACATAAAACCCAACAAGAA
Organism: Protopterus annectens; assembly: GCF_019279795.1. Taxonomy (NCBI): domain Eukaryota; kingdom Metazoa; phylum Chordata; order Ceratodontiformes; family Protopteridae; genus Protopterus; species Protopterus annectens. Next base: position 734,561,905 of record NC_056734.1, on the reverse strand, counting down.
AAGGAGACTCTAACCCTTGTCTGTGTATTTGTATTGTTTCATTAAGTATTATGGACACACATGGTACTTGGATAGTTCCTGAAATGCACAATACTGAGCACAATGTTCCCAAATACCCCAGAATGAAAGCAGAAAAAGACTGTTGTGCCAGAAAAAGACATTTTGCACAAAGTTCATTCTTTGACACTGAGTTTAGAGTTAGTTAATTACTGTAGTGTGGTTTGTTTGTGCAGCTTCCTCCTCAGTAGGTGTATAAGACTTTGCTGTCTCCCAGATAATATACACTTTAATGTTTATGTTGAAAACGTTGTCTGCTGCTGAACAGTATTTTTGGACATTTTTACATAGTATCTATTCATCTGACTAGAGAGGAGCTGTCAGAGATCCCTACAAGTTGATTACCTCTGCGCTATATTCATCTGTTGGCTGTTTCATAAATTAAATACATCAAGTTGCCATAAGGCACTCTGTTGAACCCACCATTAATGTTTATTCTGTGTTGAATATTTCTTCTTACAAAGTCATATCAGTGTTGCACTGTATTACAAGATTATCTTTGTTATGGTATTCCAAATGGCTTCCTTTAGAGTTATACATTAGTATATGATCGCAATCGTAATTGTGATATTACAGTTAATTGATCTGCAGTCATATACTGGACATCTGCTGCCTTCTCCACTTTTCTTCTCTACTCAGTTTATTAATTTCACCTCCTTGTTTTAAAATGGTGACACACAGTTTTAGGCAGAACTTGAAGTATACACCTATTTAAATTAAGAGTATGATAATGCAATTGTAAAAAATAAGTAATCTATCTTTCTGAATATAAAGTTGATCTTTGTTGATAAATTTGTTTACTGGGTGAGACCTTCTAGGCAGAAATATCTCTTTGGTTTGTATCATAAACAGTGGTCTGGTTGGGGGACTTCTTTAGTATTTCACAGCGTGTAAGTAGAAAATGAGGGAATAAAGCCCTGGTCTGCTGGAAGAATCTCCTTTACATTTGTCTTAACTTAACTATGTATGTTTCAGTCACAGACAGTTTTACTTTTGTTACTGTTAAATTTCAGATCTCATAATTCACTAAAAAGTATGTTTAAAAATAAAATAAAGGGAAGTACTGTTTGGGTCTCATGATTTCATTTTCAATCTAGAACAGCTTCTACTGGATTTAAAACTACAAAACGATACTGCTAACAATGTCTGAAGAACTACTTGCCTGTCACAGAATTGTGTGTTTTTAAGCAGACCTGCAAGTCTTTTCAAATTCTTTGCACTTCAGGTATACAGACATCAGTGCAGATGAAATTAGTGATGTTCTGTAGTTCTATCTCGCCTTCATTCTTACGACTCTGCCTTTTTGCAAGCTCAAAGTCTTCTAGTTCGCTCGTGGCTAGGTAGGTATCCCGTGGTGCACCAGTACAATCCTCAGATCTCGTTTGCCATGTCGGCGAGATCAGATGTGCTTCTTCTTGGCCGTGGCTAAGTTTAACACATTTTGCAAATTTTTTTGCTATTTTGTGCTATTTTCAGCTTAAATATAGAATTATATAGCCTTTGCTAGTGTTGTTTCCTATCTTTAGAGTAGTTTAGTCATTTGCAGTACTTTTTTCCTCTATTTAGCAATTTATTGTCGAGAACTGGTTGGCCGTTGGCCTTGTTTTCATTGGTATCCTGTGTGCCAGTTTAGTTTCTTTTTCTGGGCGTTTTGCCCTTAGTTGTTATTTACTGGGTTAGTTAGTTCAGACTTTGGTAACTTAATATTTAGTGCTCAAGGCGCATGTTGTGCTCAATTTAACTTTCTGTGTGCAGTATTCTTTAGAGTGCGTCATTAGCTTAGTTATTTAGTGTTTCTTAGTGTGCTGTGTTGTTATCTTAAGCTAGTTATTTGTGGAGTAATTCACATAGTTATTTGACAGATTTACCTTGACTGACAAGAGTTCCTGATTTGTCAACTCTTATCACTTCTAAGGCATAGTTCTTTGTATAGAGGCTCTTCCTGTGTGTGTGTGTCAGTAAATTTGCTAATTCTGACCTTTCTAGCCTCCTTCTAGGTCCGTTTCAGTTAGAGGACCTAGGTTTCTTCCTTTCCTTTTCTACCCAGGGCTAGGCCCGTTTTAGTTAGAGGACTTAGTCCTCATGGTTGTGTGATTGCAAGTGTGGTAAGGGATAGGCCCTTTTAAGTTAGAGTTGTGTTTGGCTTGTGTCCTTTTGGCTGCATTTTCAGTGAAAGATCATAAACCTTTTAGGTTTAAATAGTGTGTGAAATGTTCGCAGAAGATGTCCATTACCGATGGCCACAGTAACTGTGTGTATTACCTCGGGGCCATCCATTTATTTTATAATTTGCATTCTGAGTCCTCATATCTCTGTTGAAACTATCCCCCCCATTGTGGTTTTTATTGCTTGTGTGTTGTTAACTCAAGGTTCCCTTAATTTGAACTGTTAATAGCAGCAGTCTGCATTTAAAGTGGAACAGCCTTACAAGACTTTCTGCAAATATATAGAGCTGAGTACATTTTTCTGTATTATTCTGTATTATAGAGCTAAATTGTTGCTTAGATATCTGTTGTCTTAGTGTTCTGCAAATATACAGAGATCAGTATATATTTTTGGGTTTTATAATTTGCACTCTGATTCCTCACATCTCTGTTCAAACCCCCCCCCCCCTCTGTTCTGATAGTAGTTTAAATTCGGTGGCTTTTGCAGTGCCCGCCCCACTGTAGATTTGATCTAGGACACTCCCCAGTCCCATCTCTTTGCATTCTACCTAATAAACCCTTTCTGCACTTGCTTTTAGTCCTTTTTAATTTAATTACATTTTTTCAAACTGTGTGGACTAATATTGCTACATACTCAAGTGTGCCAGCTTGCACTGCATGTGAATTGTTTTTACTACTTTTCTGAAAAAAAAAAAAAAAAAAAAAAATTGTAAGCCTGTTTCCTACCTTTCCTGTAATTAGTGTTCCAGATTCAGATTTGCTGTATCCAGGACTATTTGTAAGCTTCTGAGCCCCCAAGCCTTTCTGTGTTGGAGTGAAGCCTTCTAGCTCATCAGTGGGAGTGGTAAGCACTAGGTAACCTGTCTACCACATAAGGAGTGGTTCTGGCCCAGAATTTGTAGTTATTGGCTTCCATCTCTCTCAACTTTCTGATTTGAAGGCCTGCATTTGCACTTGTTTCTGTCCTGTAACTCCTGGGCCCATCTCATTTGCTCACTCAAAAAAAAAAAAAAAAAAAATCTGCTTTTACTGTATTTGTGTTTCTTCCTACTTTATTTTGCTTTTGCGTCATCTTAAAAGTACTCAGTTGTATTTATTACTGCTTGGTGTAACTCATTCTAAGCCTTTTAGTTTAAGCACTTGGGCTTCAGACCAGTTGTTTTACATTAAGAAGGTTTGTGGTCTGCACTGTAGTGGCAGAACAGGTAGCTTACATCCTTCTAAGTTGGGAACTGCTGATTGAGGGCTCAGTGTCTGTTATTCTAAAAGTGTATTAATTCTGGTTTAAGCACTTGGGCTTCAGGCCAGTTATTTTACATTAAAAGGGTTCGTGGTCTGCACTCTTGTGGGAGGAGAGGCTGGACTCTGCCCTTCTGAGCTGGGAATTTCTGGTTAAAGGCTTATAGTGTCTGCATATTTGAACTGCTTCTTACTGAAATTGGTACACCTTGTTTCTTTAGCATAGACTAGATCCAGGCCTGCTGAATCTAGCTTTATTTGTATGCTACTTGTTTGTTTGCTTGTTATTTCCCTGAAATGCTAATTCCACCTAAAATACTTCTGTGGATCCCTAGTGATATCTGCATTGCTTACTGTACTTATTTCCTTGTTTCTCTTGAAAGAAAGTTACTGTTTGTCATTTTCGCATTTAAGTTACCTGAAACACATTGCATTTAAGTTACCTGGTACTTGCTCACTAAAGCAATTATATAAGTCAGCACTAAAATATTAAAAGCACTACACCCTCATAAACTCCCCTTGAGTACCTCATTCCCCATTGGCCCTTTTTTTCAATTATAAAGGAATTCCCAATACTATTCTAGCATGTCCAAAGGTCAGTTGTCAATCTCCTCTCCGGTCAAGCTGGTGAATCTGGGAATCTTGAGGCAATGTTACAACTGCCTCATGTACACAGACAACCCTCTCCTCCTCCAAACAAATTCCAACACATGTGAGAGATGCAACCATATAGCCATACTGGAGGCTAAGCTCTCTCAACTCAGTACTGGCAAAACCAGTCAGGAGGAGAAGGAAACCACACTCACTACAATTCCAGTCTCACATAGACCTACCACGACAGCAAACCAAACACATAAACACACAAAAACATACTAAAAATCAACCTAAGCAGCAGAGACCTCCAAAGCAGACACCCAAGCAACCGCAACCCCAAAACAAAACACGTGCAACATAGAGCTCACAAAGCCAGTGTGAACAGTCACAGCCCTTAAGGCTAAACAACACACCTGATACACTTGTAATAGGTGACTCTATCATCAGGCACACTGACGTCCTGCTCACCAGGCTGAACAAGGAGAAGGTCACGGTGAGCTGCCTGTCGGGCGCTAGGATCCGCCACATAACACAAGCACTCAGGTCACTCCAAGGCAAGTACAAATATGATCAGTCATTGTCCATGCTGGTGTGAATGACCTGAGGCATTACCTCTCCTGGACTACATGAAAATAGACATAGAGGAGCTCTCTGAGCATGTAGCCCAGGCCGGTATGACCCTGACCTTGAGTAGCATCTTACCCTCACCAAGAATGATGCCACAATATGAAGACAAGATGATCAATTTCAACAATTGGCTTAAGTATTGGTGTCATTCAAAGGATACAATGCCTGTCAGCCTGGGATGACATGCTCGGGGACGGCTTGCAACTGTCACCCCTGGGCTTCTGGATATTGGCAAAGGCTCTTGCTACCCTCATAGTGCCTTTTTTTAGGCAAGGCTCAAAAGACAAACCCACCTCCATTGTATCACAAGGGATAAGAAACTAACAGTAATGCTACTCAATGCCAGAAGTCTAAACCTCAAGATGCACGCACTCGAAACTCTCCTTAGCATGGAGAACATCGATATCTGTGCAGTAACAGAAACCTGGTTCAAGGCTCCGAGAGCACCCCAGCACTACCAGGTTATACCTCATACCATGCTTTTCGTCCCCAAAACTTCACAAAGGAGGGAGTATCAATAAGATACCCACACCTCCAGGTTGGTGGCACAGCATGAAGCATCAGAGAATATCCATGTGCAACTAACAGTGGGTAAAACTGCCTTCCAGTTTATAGCCTGCTACAGACCACCCTCCCAAACCCAGGAACCCCACTCGGCCTTCCTGAGAACACTGGAAAATATGAAGGTCTCTCCAAACACCATTATATTAACTACCCAAGCATAGACTGGGAGCATTACTCTAGCTCCAACACCCTAGCCCCAAAGGTTCCTAGAATTTATAAACTCAAATGCTATGGAACAACTTGTTACCACTCCCACAAGAGGGGAAAACATACTGGACCTGATCATCACCAACATGGGGACTCTATGCTGAAGTGTATCCCTCACTGGTAAGATCAGACCATAAAATAATCTCACTGGATATACACATCCCGACTCCACCCCCTACCCTGAAATCCACAGTGAAAAACTTCTCTAAAGCAAATTTCACACTCCTCAAAACTGAGGTGGAATCCTTCAAAGGAATCCTTTATAAATTCTATGAAAACCTTCAGGAATGCATGGATCATGCAATCCCAAATAAAACCAAGACTCAATCCTCCAAAGGCAGACGTCCTGTCTGGTGGACCCCAGCCATAAACAAACTATACAATAGAAGGAGGAAGCTACTACATGATAGAGCAAAATCCCAAAAAGGGAAGGCATCGCTGATCAGTATTAGCAAAACTACGGGCACTCATAAAATGAGAAAAATTGCACAGGACACTAAGGATAATCACAAGGCTTTCTTTAGTTATGTTAGGAACCTGGGTGGGAATTCCCAGATATGCTCAGAATTAGTCCAAAATGACAAAAAACACGAACCCACAGACATTGCCAACATCCTAGCTGACAGGTTTGGTGCAAACCCCAAAAGGGCAAATATTTTATCCCAGCAGAGTGCTGCCCCCCTGACATCTCAGATACTCAGGTAAGAGCTGCCCCCTTCAAAGCAAAAAACACAGCATCAATGGGACCAGCTACATGAACTCCAAGAAGAGCTAAACCCAAACATAAAACTACTGTTCAATCTCAGCCTTACTACAGGATATGTACCCAAAGAGTGGCGTACATCAATAGTGGTCCCTCTCCACAAAGGTGGTGCCTCAACGGATCCTGGAAACTATCGCCCCATAAGCCTGACTAGCTTGGTCTGCAAAGCTATGGAAAGGATCATCATGGACCTCATAAATAAAGATATTGGGGACCTACAGACACTGGATCCTACCCAGTTCAGCTTTGTTAAGGGCAGATCCTGCCTCTTAAACCTGGTTGATTTCTTTGAAACAGTCACCAAGGCCATTGACGAGAGGAAGGTGGTCCACACAGCCTACCTGGACCTAAAGCCTTCGATACAATACCCACTGGCATTATAGATAAGCTCACCAGCTTAAATATAAACCCCTATGTCACTAGATGGGTTGCAAACTGGCTCAAGGACAGAACCCACATGGTTAGAATTGCTGGAGCCATGTCAGACTCCAAACCTGTTACAAGTGGCATCCCACAAGGCTCAGTCCTGGGACCTCTCTTGTTCGGTATATATTTCTTGGAGGTACAGGCCAACACGGAAGGACTGTGGCTGACTGCAAACTGGGCACCATAATCGACTCTCCAGCCGACACAAGCATCCTCCAAAAGGGCCTCATAGAAACAGACAACTGGTGCCAGAGCCATGGCCTCAAGCTAAACCAAAAGTGTATAGTCATCCCTTTGGCAAAAACAAAGTGCCCACAAATTACCACATGTAATCCATTAAGTACAGAAGAAGTATTTAGGGACCTGGGGACCCAAGTTGATAGCAATCTCTCATTTGACAACCACGTGGCCAAAGTGGTTAGAAAAACATTTTATATAGCCCACCTAATCATGAAGGGATTCACATCTAGATCAGGGAAGGTCATCGTGCCTCTTTACTCATCCCTCATCAGGCCCATAATTGAGTACAATACCCCTTTCGGGATGTACCTTACCAGACACCTGCAGCAACTGGAAAGACCCCAAAAGTACCTCACCAAGAGGATCATAGGGCTCAAACAGATGCCATATGCTGCCCGGTTAAAGAAACTCCAGCTCTACTCAGTGGCATACCGCCTGCTCAGAGGCAATCTGTGTATGACGTATAAAGCCATGTCCAACCCGGAATTAATGGACATGCTGCACCTCAGAAAATCCAAATCCCATCGAGCTCGAGACTTGATCCTCAGCACTGAAATAAATAGGACATGCTGGAGGGACAGATTCATAACCCAGAGGCTCACTTCACTCTGGAATAAAATCCCAGTCCAGGTTAGGCAGAGTCCCTCATTGACTCTCTTCATCACTTCTGTGTCACTGTTAGACAGAGGCACAGTATACTAAAAGGGCATAGCAAAATTAATTTAAAATGGGTGGCGAAAGCCAAACACACTCTGGCTAGGCTTATAAATGCCCTAGGGCAGATAGCCTAGTATGAACCTATGAACCTATAAGAAACATGTTTGTTTTGTCACTCGTTCGGTGCCAGGGTAATACAGGAGAGAAAGAATAAACTGATACTAAAAGGTCTCCTTAAGCCCTCTTTTGAGGAAGACCTGACCAGTTCATCTTCCTCCTCTAAGTCGCATAGTTCCAAGAAAGAAAAGACTAAACCTTCTAAGAGGCATTCCCCGGTGCCATCTGGTGCTTCAGAACTGCCTCCCAAAATTTCCAAACCAGACAAGTCTTCTTTCTCCTCAGCTCCACTTTGTTCGGAACTGATTGAGGACATAGCTACTATGGCTACAGTGTCGGCATCAGACAGTTCGGAGCCGACCACTGATAGCAGATATCGGAGCCAGTCTAAAGATCCTTTGCTGGTCTCCCCTACATTAAGGTCCCCTATATTACAGAGGTCTAGATCTCCCACACTGTCTTCCAGGTCTTCCAGGAGCCTATTGGAAGAAGATGTGGAGAGAGTAGTGCTGAGACTCCTGAAGTCATCTGCCTTGCCGAAAATGCTGTTGGCTCCGACCCAGTCGGTTCTGGAGCCACTTGAGTCCATTTCCACTTCTGTGATTCCTCCTCTGAGCCCTGCTTGGCTTTCGTAGTCAGAGTGCTCGGTACCGCTGGTTGTGGAACCGTCTGTTCCAGCTCCCCCTGAGGTTGTCTCAGAGCCGAGTTCCTCTCTGGCACCGGCCGTGGTGTCTAGGAGCCGAACTTCTCCAGTTGGCCCCAACAGGGATGCCTGGAACTGCACCTCTTTGGTTCCATGTCTCTCCCTTGGTGCATCGGCTAGGGTCAGCTTGGACCCTACATTGATGTTGGAGCCAATGGTGTCCTCCATCTCCTCAGTGCTGTCCCGATCATCAGCTCCATCCAGGGGTACCAGCACTCTTCCCCTTCGGGCACCGACTTCCATCTCAGCACCTACTCCCTCTCTGGTCAGCAGAGACCCGCAGCCTCAGGAGCCTCCGGCTGGTGGCCCACACTTTTCCGAGACCTCCCTGGATTACCCTTCTGAGGAGTCCCCTCGGAAGAGGACATGCTAGAGGAAGCATGTAGACTCCCTGGATGAGTCTCTTACCTCCGACACTGACCTCGAGGAGTCAGAAGGGTCCCCCAAGTCGTCCTCTGATGATGTCACCTTTATGGACATCTTAGAGATCCTCAAGCAGAGGTGCAGCTGGCCTACTGTTACCCCTTCTGATGAGGAGTCAGTGTACCTGAAGGCTTTCGGGTCTCAACCTTCAGCCTCTTGGGTGTCTCCACCCTTTGACGAACTTTTAGAGCTTGTTAGTTGAAAGGTGTGGGAGACTCCTGATGCTGTGGAGTCAGTCCCCAGGAGACCTAATACATTTCTATCAGCCCCCAAGAAGAAGGAATTTTTATCAAAGGATGTTCTCATAGATGCCATGTTAGTGGCGGCGGCCACTAAGAAGGAACTAGAGGAGACTTCTTCATCTGTCCGTCCACCAAACAAGGAGTCTCGAAAGATAGACAGGTACAAGAAGTGTATCTTTTCGTCAGCAGCATTCACTCTCATATTGCTGAACTACCTAACACACTTTACAAGGCTTCAGAGAGATCTCCTGAAGGAGTTAGGAGAGACTCTACAAGGTACATCCACTGAAGGAGTCCCTGATAAGGTGTCTGCTCAGTTGTCCACCTTGAATTCCATTGTTAACTCGTCCATGAGTCTGATCTCTTATTCAGCCAATGGAGCGAGCAGGGCAGCGGGTTCAGGAGTTTCCCTAAGGAGGCACTCCTGGATGTGCTTGTGTAATTTTGCAGAGCCATTCAAGTCTACTTTTACCAATGCCCCCTTTGATGGTTCTTCATTGTTTGGACCTAAGGTAAAAGACACACTCACCAGGTGCGAGCAAGAAGGGAAAACACTCTCTGCCGGGGGAGTATGTTTTACCGTCCCCTCTAGACCATATCACATGGGTCAGAGAGGTGGTAAAATGTGGTTCAAGAAGTCCCAGAGGTTTTTCCAGGATGTACAGGGTGACTCCTCCTTCAGATGCAGAGGAGGAGGAGGAGAAAATGGTAGACGTCACCATAGAGGAAGGGACAGACTGCAAAACCAGGGAGGCCGCGATTCATTTCAAGGTTGACCCTATCAGCTCTCCTGATGTGGGGCCTGACTGTACTTCTCTGGAGCCGGTCGGTGGTCGCATTTTGTGGGGCCTGACTGTGCTTCTCTGGAGCCGGTCGGGGTTGCATTTCTTTGTATCCGAAAGCCTGGCTAAGTATCACTCGAGACAGATGGGTACAAAGAATTATCACCAGAGGTTACTCCATACCGTTTTCTGTCCCATCTCATGTTCTCAAGAGGATCCCGGATGTTCCACCCAATCACAGGGATCAAGCAACTGTAGAAGTGGACAAGTTGCTCGCAAACAAAGTCATCCAAACCATCCCCGCAGACCAAGTAGGATTCGGGACGTAACTCTGGATTCTTTTTAGTGCCAAAATGTACAAGGGACTGGAGGCCCATCTTGGACCTCAGCAAACCCATAAAGAAGGATAAGTTCCGGATGGTGACACTGCAGTCTATACTCCCTCTGTTAGGGAAAGACACTTGAATGTGCTCAGTAGACCTCCAAGACGCATACTATCACATAAAAATGGACAGAACATCGAGAAGCCATCTACGCTTCCGGCTGGGTGCCAGTCACTATCAGTTTCATGCTCTGCCCTTTGGTCTCACCACAGCCCCCAGGGTGTTCACCAAGTGCATGGCAGTAGTGACAGCTCACCTGAGACGTCTAGGATTTCAAGTGTTTCCATATCTGGACGACTGGGTCCTGATCTCCCCCACCAGGCATCTACTTCTTCAAACCAGAAATGCCACTATCCAACTTTTGCCCAGTTAGGGATTACTATAAATTGGGCAAAGTGACTTTTGTAGGTGTAGAAATAGACACAGTAGCCATGTTGGCTCGTCTTCCTGCAGAAAGGGCAAAGAATCTCATACAACAAATTCACTGTCTTCTCCCCCTCCGAAAAGCCAAGACAAAGACTGTACTGAAACTTCTAGGCACTGTGGCCTCCACCATATTACTAGTGCCTTTAGCCAGACTTGACATGCGGATTCTTCAATGGCTTCTATCATCCCAGTGGTCCTTCCAACAATTGCCTCTATACCACCACATCCTGTTAACAGAGTCTTGCAAGAAGGACCTCCGTTGGTGGATCCAACCCAACCAGTTAACGACAGGCACCCCATTCCTCCATCGCCAACTTATTGCCACTGTGACCACGGATGCCTCACAGATAGGGTGGGGGGGCATTATCTAGGCAGGACTGTCCAAGGCACATGGCAAGATCACGAGGCCCACCTGCATATTAATGTCCTAGAGATGAGGGCAGTGCGCCTGGCATTGCAAGCACTCCACGACTTTCTTCCTCTTGGGACAATTGCAATACAATCAGACAACATTTCGGTAGCATGGTATCTTAACAAACAAGGTGGAAACAGATCATACCCACTCTGTCGAGAGGCCATTCAGGTTTGGAAATGGGCAATATCTTCCCAACGCTTTCTTGTGGCGACGTACATCCTGGGGACAACCAACGTGATAGCCGACAAACTCAGCTGGGCAATCTTGATGCCTCATGAGTGGTCTCTGAAGCAGGAAATAGCGGAACAGATTTTCCACAGATGGAGACAGCCTTGCTGCGATCTTTTTGCCAGCCCGATCAACTCCAAATGCAGCAACTATTTCTCCCTTATCCCCCCTCCGGGGGAGTCACAGAGAGACACACTTGTTCACGATTGGCCCCTGGGTCTTCTTTATGCTTTCCCTCCCTTTCCTCTCATATCTAAGGTTATTCAGAAAGCAAAACTGTTGGGAAGCAAATTGATCCTCATCACTCCTTACTGGTCTCATCAGGTTTGGTTCCCCTTCCTTGGGCCTCACCTACTAGATAACCCATGGACTCTGGACCCAGTGCCAGATCTATTGACACATGTCAGTCTCTCTTCATCCCAACCTCCACACCCTCAATTTGACAGCTTGGGTGCTCCAGTTCCATCCCTAGTCAGGCTTCATGATTTCTCACATCTTCTCATAAACCTTCCACTAGAAAGTTATACACCAGCAAATGGAGAAGGTATTCTGTCTGGGCTGAGGAAAGGAATGTTGACCCTTATACTACATCTGTTCTGGTGGTATTGTAATTCTTGTCGGAACTTTTTCACCAAGGTTCTGCTGCTGCCACAATTAGGGTTCAGTTGGCAGCAATTTCAAATTTCCATTTGGGTCAACAGGAGTCCAATCTAATGTCGCACAGATTGTATAGGACCTTCCTTAAAGGTGCCACTTTGTTGAGACCTCCATTTCAGGAATGGGTTGCTTCATGGGATTTGAACATTGTTCTATCCAAATTAACGTCTCCACCCTTTGCGTCAGCTCATTCATCTCCTTTGAAATTTCTGTCTTGGAAGATTTTGTTTCTGGTGGCAATCACATCTGCTAGAAGAGTTTCAGAGTTACAAGCACTGTCTGTCAAACCCCTTATTTGATTTTTCACAAAGACAGAGTATCTCTTCATACTAATCCATCCTTTGTCCCCAAGGTGTGCTTCCATAACAACTTGAACCAAACTATAGAGCTTCCAGTGTTCTTCCCTAATCATTCTAATGCAGCAGAATACAGATTCCATCAGTTGGATGTTCACAGACAATTACGGTTCTATTTACACCGGACCAAGGAATTCAGGAAGTCAGACCAATTATTTTTTCCTTCTCCAACTCCAGATTAGTTCTCCTGGTTTCCATAGTGACTCGCTCTAATTGGATCTCTAGTTGTATATCTTACATTTATTCTTCTGATGGTAAGCCTTTACCTTTCAAAATTAAGACTCATTCTACGAGATCTCAGTCTACTTCTGCACCCTTTCAAGCCAGGGTTCCAATTGATAATATCTGTGCAGCAGCAACATGGGCTACCCCTTACACATTTATTACTCATTACAAATTGCATTTGACCTCTAGGGGTAGAACCTCCTTTGTTTCCACGGTACTCAGGAGTATTTTTCCGTGAGCCACCCAAGAATAAGGTGCTAGGGATGCTGCCCATATGTAAGAATGAAGGCGAGATAGGACTACAGAACATAAGGTAGTTATGTACTCACCATAACGTTCCATGTTTGTAGTCCATCTCGCCCTTCATTCCTACGAACCCACCCTCCTACCCCCTTCCTGGAAGGATCTGGAGACAGAAAACATGTTTTTCTTAATAACTGGAGACCTTTTATTATTGTTATTCTTTCTGGATAGTTTTTTGTTCTTTGTCTCTATAGTTAACAGGAAACAAGATCTGGGGATTGTACTGGTGCACCATGGGATACCTGCCTAGCCATGAGCCAACTAGAAGACTTTGAGCTTGCAAAAAGGCCGAGTTGGAGCCGAGGATTGGCTCCGAACCCATATGTAAGAATGAAGGGCGAGATGGACTACAAACATGGAACATTATGGTGAGTACATAACTTCTTTATTCTTAGCATTGGATGCTTCAACAACTGACTTAAATAGTTTAAGAAAAGTACCATTTTTCTTTTTGAACACTAAGCTAAACCATTAGAGTTTAGAAGCAAACAAATGTACCACACACACACACACGAATAAATAGAGATACATAAAGTGTCTGTGTGTGGATAAAACAAAGAGGTCTTTATTTCTTACACTGCATCTAACACATTGTCTCTGGAGCCATTATATAGCAGCAAGCAAATAACAAATTCCTGGCTAAGTACAAAAACAGGAAACCAAGAGCTTTAGGAAACTATCCATGTAAGGATTCCAGGACTTCAGTTCACATGGCTTATGTAGCCCATTGATTGTTATAGAACCCAAGTTCGCTGGATTACTGAGTTTAATTAGTTGTTATAACATCTGTGTGATAGAAAATGAATGCAAGAGGAAGGAGAGAAGAAAAAGCAAACTTCACAGCATTAACTGGACTAGTCCCATACATGCAACAGCGAGTCAAGTCATTCTTCGTGTCTCACAGTTTTCTTCTCTCCTTTCTCATAATGGATGACAAGGCTTGTTGTGCAATAGAGGCAAACTGATTGCAATTTTATGCTACTTTGGTGATGAAATCAAAAGCATTTTAACAAATTTTGAAGCACAATAATTACTGGCACCTCAAGATAAAAAGAAATGCACACACAGATTAAGTGAATTAGTAATTAAAAATAAGAAACTAACATCAAACAGTTGAACCCAGGTCAATGAACCGATTACACTGCAACCTCACTTCCCTTGACCAGAATAACAACTAACCATACCCCACATTCTACTGGATAAGATGCTACTAATACAGAACCAAAGCAAAGCTTAAAAAATGAATAATTAGATAAACACAAAATGTGTCACAGTATAAGGTGTGAAGTCTGTGGTAATACATTTTACCAAGAAATTGTACTTTTAAAGATGTGCATGGATTATTAATACATCTAAAGTTTTGCTCTTGAGGTTACAATTGTTTGTACTACCTCTCAAAAGAGAATTTCCTAATAAAACATATATTAGCTGTTACTCTCTGTATGATACTATTGTGCTGTATGAAATTTAATCATTAAACTTCAGAAATGGGGAAAAAAAAAGCTTGTTAAGCACCTTTTTGGTTTCAGAAAGGTGCTTAAGGTTTTGTTAAGCACCCCTAAATACTATTAAAATTGGATCTTGCACTACAGATTAACAGGGGATAGTCCCTGCTGGTAAAGAACTATGGCAGAAGGTTAAACAACTTTAAGAATTGTTAGATAATTCATTTTGCCACACTTACAAACAAAACATCTGGCAGAAAAATGTCTAATGGTTTTTAAAGCTTTTCACTCTTCAGGGGGACACTTTATTTCTGGCTGAGGTCTATTTGGCAGTGCTAAAGTGCTTTACTGGCTTTCAAAAGCTTTAAAAGCAAGTAAAATATTTTGCTTTCATATACTTTTTTTCTGTAACTGGAAGTACATGGATTATATAAAGCTCCATGTGTTGCAGAGAATTCTGATTGGGTCTCATTGACCATAATTCTTATTATGGGCTTGTGACACCGAGGACAAGATTAAAACACATAAAAGCTGGTTATGATCAGACAACTGATCATAATTCTGTACATTATGCTTTAAAATACTGCGTGTTAAGAATTGCCCTCCATGTTGAAATGAGCTTCTTTGATTTATGCTAAACTATGTTGAGCTTTTGAGTATTGTTCATTACATTTATTTCAAATATGTTTTCTTGTAGTATTTAGAGGTAATGACTGAAAGGGCTCCATAAAGATCAGTCGACCTACTCGTTAAGCATAAATGATTAAAACCCTCTAGTTTTATGTTCAGCCTTGAGTACATTTGCATCCAGGGCTAAGACACCAAGCTGTAACAATGGTACTACTCTCTATTCCTTCCTGAGAGTTTCATCAACCTTCTCTAACACTTTGGTTGCTGTACCTATAAAATATAACTCATTCCTCCCTTACATCACATCCTCCATTTTTAACACAGTGCTCATTTATCTATGTTAACATCACTTTAACATAAGTGTATACAAAGGAGAATAAGTGTAATACATAGCACTAATGCTTATCATTAACATTTATTACGTTCCCCATATAGTGGGAAGACCTCATGTTTTAATCTCCATTGCAGACTTCATGTGTCACGTAATATCTCATCCATCTGGAAATGGCAAGTACCTGCTTTCAGCCCTCCCCTACATGAAATCTGCAGAAAAAAACAAATACTCAGTAGATAGTTGCATATAGTGTTCCTTTACATATCCCAAAGCCCCATGCACTGTCCTTTTAAAAATGTACCCGTCACATAGTCAGATGGTTGTATATCACACCGATTCCAGGCAGTTGTTTTATGTCACATGACTTTCCAGTTCATTGATGGGCCAGTTCAGTGACTTTTTTGGCTAAAACATGAATAATGGCCTTGTGTGAAGTAGGGAACAAGCCTCCACAAGTTTCACGATTGAGGGCTTTGCCCCCTTGCAGCTGTTTTACTAAATATAACATCCACCATGGCTGCACAACTTCCAGTTCAATTTCATTTGTATTAAAGTGTTTAAATTCTTAAACAGATATTCAAAGCAAATCTGTGAATATTATACAATAAATTACAGACAACTATTGCAAAAATGTAGGGCTATTCAGTGTGAGACATATAAGTAAAACAAACTAAAAACAAACAGTAAATGAATATCATATAGCAAGTAAAATAGCTTGACATAATTTAAGCAACTAATTAATAATGTATACAGGTAGTAATGTGCAACATACTGCTAAAACTTGCCGTTCACTGGGTTGTAAAACAATATCACAAACAGCAACCCAAATGTCCCAAAATGCTATCGCAATTTAAGACAACATTAAATTACCCAGATGATCAAAAATGTGTGAGTGCAAACTATGAGGGCATGACATGGTTTAAAATCAGTTGGATACTGAAGAAACATGAAAGAACCGCAAGCTCACTAGGAATACAATAAGACTTTCTCAAATGAAGTCAACATCTGTGCATTATTCAAGGAGTTGTTTGAAATTAACAGCATCACCAAGTGATGCCTAAAACAAATGCATCCTGTAACCTCAGCAATCTTAACAACCCATGAGTACAGTAATAAATTCTACAGTGCCCTGAAACTGACCGTCCACTGTTGTGGAGTAAATCCAGCAATGCCTGAAATCTTTTGTCTCTCCTCCTCAGCTGACATTCTAGATCAAACAACAGCAGGAAGACTTGCACAGGTGTGTCACAGCCCTAGCAAACTCAACAGTCCAGTGCTGTAGCAAATTAAACAAATTCTAAAGTAATTCAAGTTACTGAAAGTTCAAACTCAGAGTGCAAACATCAGAAATAAGCAAGCAAACCCAAGGTACAGCTGTATAACATTGCAACAAGTTGATACATTTCACTGAAATCTTCTGTTATTGATTTGGAACTTGATTGACCATGCAAATTTCATTGCAGACATGTATTAAAGAAAACATGAAAATTATGCTGTATACATTGAAAGTAGCATTCACAGTTTTGTTTGTCTTTTCGGCTTTTCCCGGTTAGGGGTCACCACAGTGGAACTCCGGTCCGCTAATGATTGGCAGTAGATTTTTTATGGCGCCGAGTTGCCAGCCCGACGCCCAACCTTCAGTGAAGGCACGCCCATTCACGCTTATCTTTTGGAGGCTACTTGACCGTGGGGAGGACATGCAGACTTCACACAGAAGGCACTCCAGCCGTGAATTGAACAGGAGAACCTCTTGCTAGGAGGCAACAACGCTACTGCTGTACCACTGCGGCTTCCGAAAGCAGCATCAAAACAAAAAAATGCCACGCCCTTCTACATTTCTTTACCATGTTTCCACTCATCTTACATTAATTATTCTCATCCCTTACTCCCTTATTGTGTCATTCCCTTTTATGTATTAAAAAAATTGAAGACTTAGCTTGTACTTTCTTCTTATCTTCTTATGTCACATATTAGCTTTATTAAATGTTATTAGAGTACAGCGCATGGCATATTGGTTATATTTCAAAGTATGTCAGTCATGCACAGAACAAAACTAAATAAATGTCACAAAATATACGTTTATTATTTAATTACTATGTCAGGACAGATATTCTTCAGATACACATTTACAACTGTCTTAGTACTTTTACTGTTGTAGATGACTGATTCATGCATTATTAGGTATAATCTAGCTACACAGCTGTGAAATTTGAGTAGTATTGTAAACAAGGCTACTGCACTCTTGGTAGTGGCAGTCGCACAAAGGATGAACAACATAAGAAGGTAATTCTTGTCTGCAGACATCACAAGAGCTAGCTAGGCAGGAAGCTGCCCATACCTACGTCTGTGTTCAGATGTTAAGGAAAGATTTGAAACAGTCATTGATTTTAATGGTGTCCAAAGCAGTGTCATAGGTAATTTAGTGAAAAGTAATAAAAGTTGGAAAGGTTAAGAAAAACACTCTTGTTCTGATGAGGTATTGTGGCATATTCATATTTTGTTTTTCTCTAAATCTAGAGAGAAATGGCCTAGGTGTATGTTTATAATGTGTGCCCTGTTTCACTTCCCTCTACATTTTGCAACAACTCTACTTAAAATTGGGAGATCAGAGATGGGTTATGACCAAACAAAGCCAACCGTGGGTAAATTTAGTACCCCAGAAGACATTATTTAAGAAAAGAAACTGCTGTTTAGATGTCTGGCATGACATCTCCATGTTAAACTCATAATAATTCATAAATCTGGCCAGAAAATGTCCAATAAATGTATAAAGATGTTGATGAAAGACCACCTCTGGCTTGTTGGTTTCTCCCGAATTCTGTAACTAGCATAAATGCGTGCTTGTATTTGACCCATCCTCTCTAATTCCATTTTAGGTATTGACAGATGTTTGTATTATTGCAGCTGCAGTGGTTATTATCATAGTTGATCTTCTGGGATGATGGTTTGCCTGTCTGCTACTTGTTGTGTAGTCTTCTTCCAGTTCTTTGGGGAGGGAGTGGAACGTATATATCAGAACTTTGAATATAACTCGTTGTTTTAAATGTCTTTAACTTGATTTCTGATCTTCCCATTTTCCTATGCTTATAGCTAATGACATTTTTAGACTAGTACCAGGCTTATTAGGGTATATGGAAGTTTCTGTATTAAAAGTTGATGTGGTGCTAATGTTTTTTTTTAATCTGGTCTGATGCCATAATGTAGTAGACATTAGAGAGGCAAAACTCTGTTTATGAAGTTCTTTGTAAATATTGCATGAATAGTTTGGAATGAAACTGTATTTGTATAGTTTGAACAGCTGTCATAACTTGCAGCATAGCAGTTAAATGTGCAGATGAATTTAATCATTACAGAGGAACCTTTCATCCTCAGTCAAGAATTAAATTAGATTATACAGTAATTTCCTTTTTTTATATGCTTCCCCAGGCAAATGACATACACATACTTTACTACATTGTGTGAATCTTTAACATTGTTATTGGTGAGTTTCAGTAGGGATGAGAGACTATTTCAACCTGTTCCACCTGCTACCACAGGTGTAGGTAAAAAATCAAGTCACAAGTAGTTTCAATTTGTGAAATGTACTGCAAGAAAATTTTCCTCTAAAATATGTACAAAAACAATGTATCTGAATTGCAAAATACCTCAACATTCACGAGTAGATTTTTTAAGGTGCAGAACACAAGTTATATTTTATTTCACATCTGAAACTTTGGC